>NC_060285.1:42178064-42399133 GCF_021613505.1 Equus quagga
TTTCCAGAACTTTATGTAAATGGAACCATACAGTGTGCAGGGGTTTTTGTCCTCTTTCACTTAGCATAATTATTATGAGATTTATCTTTGTAGTTGTGTGTATCAACAGTGCATTTATTGTTGTGGAATATATATGTATGCCTATACTACCCTTTACTTCTTCATGAACTTGTTGATGAACATTTGGGTTGTTTCTAGTTTTTCACCTTTTACAAATAAAGCTGCTATGAATGTTTGTATACAATTCTTTTTATAGACAAATGCTTTTATTTGTCTTGGGTAAACACCTAGCAGTACAATGGTTGGATCATATGGTAGGTATACATTACAGTTTTTAAGAAACTGCTAAACTGTTTTCTAAATTGGTTGTGCCATTTTACATTTCCATCAGTAGTTTATGAGAATTCTAATTACTTCACATCCTCACCAACAGGTGCTACAATCAATCTTTTTAACGTTAGCCATTTTAATAGGCGTATGTTAGTATTTCGTTGTGGTTTTAATCTGTGTTTCTTTAATGACTAATGATGCTAAGCATCTTCTCATGGTTTATGCCATCCATGTATTTTTTTACTGTGAAGTTTCTCTTCAAATCTTTTGCCCACTTTTTATTGAGTTGTTTTCCTATGGAGTTTTGAGGGTTCTTTATATATTCTGGATACAACTCCTTTATCATACATGTGATTTGCAAATATTTTCTCTTGGTCTGTGGCTTGTCTTCTCATGCTCTTAAAAGAATGTCTTTCAAAGAAACATTTTAAATTTTGATGAAGTCCAGTTTATCAATTTGTTCTTTTATGGATCATGTATTTTGTGTGATATCTAAAAATCTTTGCCTACTATAAAATCATGCAAGTTTTCTCCAATGTTTTCTCCCGAAAGTTTTATAGTCTCAGGTTTTTCATGTCAATCTATGATCCATTTTGATTCTGTTTTTTGTCTATTTTTTTGTGAGGAAGATTCGCCCTGAGCTAACATCTGTGCCAATCTTCCTCTATTTTGTATGTGGGTTACCTCCACACTACGGCTGATGAGTGGAGTAGGTCTGTGCTGAGGATCCAAACCACAAACTCAGGCCACCGAAGTGGAGTGTGCGGAACTTTAACCACTCAGCCATGGGGCTGGCCCATTGATTTGTTTTTATATATAATATGAGGTATGGATCAAAGTTCATGTTTTACATATGGATATTCAATTGTTTCATCACCATTAGTTGAAAAGAGTGTCCTTTCACCAGTTAATTGCTTTTGTGACTCTGTTGAAAATCAGTTGTCCATACATGCTGTGTTTGAATCTGGACTTCTGTCCCATTGATCTGTGTATCTATCTTTAAGCCAATAACATACTGTTTAAACTGTAACTTTAAAATAAGTCTTGAAATTAGATCGCGTTAGTCTTCCAGCCTTGTTCTCATCTCAAAGTTGTTTTGGTTATTCTAGGTCCTTTGCATTTCCGTGTAAATTTTAGAATCAGTTTGTCAATTTCTACAAAAAAGTCTGCTGGGGTATTGATTGGGATTTATTGAATCTTTAGATTAATCAGGAGGAGAATTGGCATTGTTGCAGTCTGTTTGGGTTGGTGTAATAAAAATACCACAGAGTGGGTGGCTTACAAACAACAGACATTTATTTCTCCCAGTTCTGGAAGCCAGGAAGTCCAAGATCAAGGTGCTGGCAGATCTGGTGTCTGGTGGGAGCCAGGTCCCTGGTTCACAGATGGCTGTCTTTTTGCTGTGTCCTCGCACAGCAGAAGGGGCGAGAGAATGCTCTGGGGTCTCTTTATAAGGCACTAGTCCCGTTCATGAGGGCTCCACCTTCATGATCTAATCACTTCCCAAAGGCCCCGCCTCCAAATACCATGTGGGGACTAAGTTTCAACATATGAATTTAGGGGGACACAAACACTGTCTATGGCAGACATCTTAAACGTATTCAAGCTTTTGTCCCATAATTGTGACATATCTCTCCATTTATTTAGGTCTTCCTTAATATGTCTTAGCAACATGGAGTAGTTTTCAATATACAACTTTTGTCAGATATATCCCTAAGCATTTTTAATTTTTTTGATGCTATTATAAATGGTGTTATTTTTTTAAATGTCCATTTCTGATTGTTCATTGCTAGTGTATAGAAATGCAATTGATTTTTGTATATTGAACTTGACACCTGCATCCTTGGTAAAATGATTTATTTGCTCTAATATTTTTGTAGGCTTCTATCAGATATTCTACATAGATGATCATGTTCCCTATGAATAAAGATGGTTTTACTTCTGTCTTTTTAGTCTGGATGCCTTTTATTTCCTTCTTTTGCCTTAGTGCCCTGGCTAGATCCTCTAGTACGATATCGAATAAAAGTAGGGAGAGCAGACATCCTAGTCTTGTTCCTGAACTTAGGGAGAAAATATTCAGTCTTTTTCACTAAATATGATACCTGTAGGTTTTTATAGATGCCTTGTGTCAAGTTGAGGAAATTAATTTCTATTCTTAGCTTGCTGGGAGGCTTTGTCAGGAATGGATGCTGGATTTTGTCAAATGTTTTTTCTGTATTTATTGAGATGATCATATGCCTTTTGCATTTTAGTTTGTTAATATGGTAAATTACATGGGTAATTTTTGAATGTTAAATCAATGCTGCCTTCCTCAGATAAACCCTACTTGGTTGTGATATATTACCTCTTTTATATATTGTTGGATTTATTTGATAAATTTCCTTGAGATATTAGCATCTATGTTCATCAGAAATATTGCACTACAGTTTTTGTTTCTTGTAATGTCTTTATCTGGCTTTGGTATTATGGTATTGCTGCCCTCATGGAACAAACTGAGAAGTATTCCTTTCTTTTTAATTTTCTGGAAGAGTTTGTATAGAATTGGTATTATATCTTCCTTAAATGTTTGGAATAATTCACCAGTGAAACCATCTGGGCCTGGAATTTTCTTTGTGGGAAGGTTTTGAACAACAAATTCAATTTCTTAGTACACATATGGCTATACAGGTTATCAATTTCTTTAAGTGAGCTTTTGTAGGTTAATATCTTCAAGAAATTTTGCCATTTCATTTAAGTTGTCGAAATTATTGATATAAAGTTCTTGATAACATTATTTCAAGTCCTTTGAAAAATCAGTAGCGTCTGTAACGCTGCCCTATCTCTTATCCCTGAGGTTGGTAATCTGTTCTTCTCTCTTTCTCCTCGCTGTTGTGCTGTTGCTGTTTTTCTTTATTCTGTGTAGAGGTGTATCAATTTCATTGTTATACTCAAGAGCCAACTTTGGATTTCATTGATTTTCTCTATTGTTTTTGTTTTCTATTTCATTGATTTCCTCACTGATCTTTATTGTTTCCTTTCTGTTACTTACTTTGGGTATAATTTGCACTTCTTTATCTAACTTTTTCAGGTGGAAGTTAAAGTCATTGATTTGAGAGCTTCTTTTCTAATAGAGAAGGTTAATGCTGTACATTTTCCCTAACTAACGCTCTAGGAGAATTCCACAAATTCTGATAAATTGTTTTCATTTTCATTCTACTCAAAATATTTTATAATTTCTTTCTCAGTTTCATCTTTGACCTGTAGGTTGCAGAAAAGTAGTAGGAAAGGGGCAAGAAGATGAGAACCAGAGGATTAATTTGAGATAAGAGAAAGGATACTGTCTCTGGGAGGAGGTGGGAAAGATGCTGGTGAAAATATGGTTGTGTGAGTGTAGGGAGGAGAGGGGCTGGAAGTTGGGGGGATTCCTACCCGATCCCTCTGTGTTCTTGGTGAAGACGGAGGTATTGACATCCACTATGAGGAAGAGGACAGGTAACTTGAGTGTCGTAAAGGGCTGAGGCAATCTTCGTGGGAACGGTAGCTAGAGAGAACTACGGACACACAGAAAAACAACTGAAGTAGTTAAGGATGAAGATCATGGGTTTGTAGAAGCATGTTGTACAGTTTTCCTACTGCTTTGCCTGGATGTCTAAGTGTAGGCCCAGAGGGAGCAGATGTAGGAATGATTCAAATTCAGGATTTTAGTGGACTCATTTGGAGGGCACACTATGGAGTGAAAAAATTAAAGTTACTAATAAAAGAATGATTAAAGAGCTGGTTTAGGCTGAAAAAGGAAGGGAAGGGAAGACAGGAATGATCAGGGAAAATAAGTACATAGAGAAGTGAGTCAAGGGACTAGCATTTTTTATGAAGTTGAAAAACAAGTTTAAAGGAATTGACAGAGAGAACAGGAAGTTTAAGTAGGTTGTGTGGTCAGGCTGTGGGATACTGGAGATTAAGTTTTCATCAGTGAAGCAATTCTGAGGGATGACAAGTCTCAGGGTGTGGTTATGTATGCGGTTGACAGAATTGCAGTGGAATTGGTTATTGGAGTGAGGAGGCCTATGGGTTGTGGGGAAAGGCATTTTACAGAGCATGCACATAGACTCTGAAACCACCCAGGATGATGGTAAGACTAGAGGTGGAGAGGAGAGTGCGAATCAGCTGCAGTTTAATGTTTGGGGATAAATGTGAGGGGGTTGGTTAATGACAATAAGAAAAAGGCATTTAGATTTGTATTCTAAAAGGCACCAGCCTGCGGAGCACAGGGGTTTTTAATTAAGGGAAGCGGGATTTGAGAGGGCACTGGACAGCTAGGAGAATGCTCGTCTCACCTCCAAGCCCCATGTCAAGTGAGGCTTGGGCAACCAAAAGCCACCCCTAGGGAGGGCTGTAGAAGAGAAGAGTACCCAGGGAGAGGCCCAGGTTTGAGTTCAGGAAAGAAGGGGTGGAAGATGCCCTTTTGGAGGATGACAACGCCCTGGACTTTGGTGATCAGGAAACGGGGCTCCAGAGGAGACAGCAGAAAGATGAAGGAGTCAACAGGAGATGTGGGCATTTGTTTCTTCCCAATCCAAATATTAATTTGGTGTTAAGCATTGAGGACAGGACAGATGACTGGAGTGGCCTATCTTTGGGACAGTTATTGAAGGTGTCAAGGATATGAGGTATGGTCTGGTTCATAGACCTCAAGTTCCCCAAAGGAATTTTGATGTGAGGTTGTTTTAGCGTTGAAACTAATGCTCCAAATGGTACTGGAAATGATCATGAACTTGCCTGTTTAAGACCTCTTTCAACTCAGGTGAGTGTAATAGCACTCCATTCCCAAGATCAATGAAGAAAATATTTTTCCTTCCTGATGACTAAGTTTCTTCAGAGATCATCTCATGGGTTGTAGTTCCCAAGCTTCCTGCAAAAGAAAGGCCAGCCCACCTGCCCTGTGTTAAGGCTTGTGTAGAAAGGGTGAATCCAGGGAGACGCGGGCAAGCACACAGCCCAGCTGGACCCCTGCAGCAGTTCTGTGTGGAATCCGTGCGTCCTGTGCTTGTGCATCTTTCCGTCCTTTAACTGCCTCCCTATCAAGCTCTCTGCCAAAGGAGGCCTTGGATGGGAGGCCACAATACCGGGTATATGATGGCAGCTTTACTCCTCCTGACCATTAGAAAGATTTTCCTTCCTCATTGATGAGAGCTTTTTCTCTGAATTGGGTTCACTGTTTTCCAGAAGAGTGAAGATTTCAAATTGCACATTTATGATCCCCACATATTCTGGTGCGTGTGAAAATAACCAGATGCAGCAGCCATCCCAGAGGTGTTGTTTATCCGGCAGAAAGACCTTGGGCCAATTGCTTTGCCCGCTTATGCCTCAGTCTCCTCTTCAGTTAGACACAGTTCGTAACACAGGACTCACCTTGCAGGATTGAGGTGACCTCTAAGGTTGATGTGCGTGAAGTTTACTCCAGAGCCTGGCATATAGTAGGTATTTAATAAATGGTGGCTTTTAATTTTATTTGGAATGTCATGCCAGAATCATGGAGAGGTTTAACACAGTAAACTCACTGCATCTTCACAACAGTGTGAAATGGCTGTTAATGATGACACTTGACAGAGCGGGAAATTGAGGTTTGGTGTGATTCTGTAGGTTGACCAAGGTCAAACCCTAGTAAATTGCAGAGCTCAGACTTGGCTGCAGGTCTGTTTGATTCTAAACCCAGTCCTCTTCCCAATACAGTTAGATGATCCTAGGAAAATGATTTAGAATTTAGAGAAGAAAATTTTACAACATTCTTTTGTTCCCATGGTTTATTGTAATCCTTACCAGCAGGTAGTTTTCTCTGGTCAGTCTCAAACCCCTTAGGCAGAATTGTAAGCCCTTTTCATCTTATTCAGTTTTCAGGGGCCCAAAGAGAGATAGGCATGTGAAAGCTAATTTCCTAGCTAAGGAGAATCATGCCCAGAGCAGTCAGTTGGTTACTCATAGAGGGCTCAGCAATTAGGCTCAAATTAGATAATCAAAGCTAAGCTAAGCTGAAGGAAGGGAAGAGTAGGAACAGTAAAAATCAGAAATATCTTACAATCACACTTTTCCTGATCCAAGCACATCAGAATACATTTAGTTAGCAGTGAGCAGAGGCTCCCCACCGAGTTCTTAATTATAACATCGGGCGCTCTATAAAAACACGGGAGGAAGGCCATTTCTGGCAATTCATCAATCATGTGATTTCACTTCCTCTCTTGGGTGGACATTTTATTGCAGACCAGGGTAGAGTTTTTGCTGGACATGCAAACTCCCTCCATTCATTTAATCATGGAACATGACGCACTCCCTATTACCCATGGGGATTTTTAATAATCCACAGTCCTTCAGTTCTCTCCCATCCCATGCCTGAAGTGTTGCTATGTTTCTGATGTCCCCTCCTGGAGACACAGCTCTGACCTGGTCGCTGAGTTTCAGAGGGGATCTTGGAGATCATGGAGTTCTATCCCTTTATGGTATAATAAATAAGCCAGGCCCTCGAGAAGTTTCATGACCTTTCTGACCTTACATGCCCAGATAATAGAAAGGTTAAAACTGGGAAGATGAAAACTGGAGGCTGCATCTTGATGAGGCAAACTGGTGTAAGGAGATTGGGCAGACTTTGGAGAGAGAGATGTGGCATTTTTTCCGGAGGGGGAAGGGGAGAGAAGAGGAATTTCTCCTTGAGCTCCACTGCCTTCTCGGTAAGGTGTCTTAATATCTGCCTGTGGGATGGTTGGATAATTGAACAAAGTCTTGCACTTAGCAGTGTGGGGGACTGGAATCGGCCGCCCCAAGATATGTCTCTTTGGCATGAGGATTATTTGGGGCTGGTTACTTTTAAAAACCGCAGACAGCAAAGAAACTTTGAAAAGTAGAACTTACCTACCCTTTGTTAAGAGACATTTGCATTGTAAAGGAAATCTCTTTCTGTAAAGATGTCTCCCTCTCTGTACCAGGAAGAAGGGGGGATGATCTTATCTCTAGAAACTCTTGATAAATCAATGTGGAAGGCAAGGACTTAAATACGCATAATAATCTTATTCCTGTTTATTGTGCTTGTCTGGTAACCTCTTGTAACTAACTCCCCCCACCCCCAACATCCTCCTTTGTCTTTAGCTGAGGATGATATTTAAGGTAGTGGCTTCAGCCATTTTGGCGAGTTGCTCAGGTTGCCTGAGACTCTCCTGTGTATACATGTTATAGAGCTTTGTTTAATTTTCTCCTGTTACTCTGTTTCACATGAATTTAATTCATTCTCTGGCCAGAAGAACCCAGAATGGCTAGAGGAAATGTCTTCCTACCCTACATTGGAATGTCTGGCATGTGGGGTGTGCTAAATAAATGATAGATTTTATAAAGTCTGCCTCTGAATTACACATCATTAGACTTAAAATAAAAGAGACATTTGCTCCACTTTCTTTGTATTTCCAGCTGAACTCATTGCCCTCACTAACCAACTCAACCCAAACCAGTTTTGGAACCAATCTGGATTATGGTCATGAGCAACTCCAACACTCCAGGCTCTTACTGCTGTAGATTTAGAAAGGCTGGTGAGTGTCTTGCTCTCTTCTTCAGGTCTGCTTCACCCTTGCTCCTGCCTTCAGTTTGCCCCTTACTCATACTTGCCATACTCTATGCTATCATGCCAGGCTGCCATGCTTGAGAGACTGACACACCAAGCTTCCTGTCTCCTTCTCCTCTGAGCATTCCTGTTCCTCTTGGTGTTCCTGTCCATCTCTTACCTCAGCATCTTTGGCTGGAGCCATAACCCTGATTGAGTTGGAGCCAGTTTTTCTCTCCAGTCTCAGCAAGGTTGGCTAGAATGGTTCTAATGAGCTGTAGGCAGTCCTAGTAGTCCCAAGTGTACCTTTAGGTACCCACCAGTTTCTCTGTATCTTTCTCAGGCCCTGGTAGAACTAGGTACCTGGAAATGTGGAGAGCTGGAGCGATGTAGAATTTTGTGATCACACTTGGCCCATGGACTGCCACAATAAGTTACTCTGTTCTGTGCAAGAATGTGAAGGGGCCGGGTTTCTTTCTACCTGGATCATCTGGGCACCTGACGTTTCTCTCTTATGATTCAGGTGTTGACGTTCAGTGGAGATCCCTTTAAATAACCTCAGTCTGGCTGGGGACTGCTCCCTGGTCTGTTCTTGTCTTCCCCAGTCCTAGACATAGAGTGGGGATCAGTGTGGGGTCTTGCCTCTTTTCTAGCAGCTGCCTTTAACAGAGAGTCCCAACCACCTCATTTAGTGACTGATGCTCGCTGCACCCTTATGGAGTGGTTATGGGGCTGCACCTTGCTCGATTCTCCAAAGAGATCTCCTCTTGACCTCACATGTGGCTTGAACTTGGAGGAATGAGCTGCCTCTGTGCCCCTTCCCACTCCTTTGGATTTGGTCTTAGACTGTCAGTTGTTGAAGTAAAAAAATTATTTTCACTACTGTTGGCCTCAAGATTTGACAAAAATTCTACTAGACACCAGGTATCTGATACATAGGGCTTTTCATGATTTTTACTAAACATACATACAAGGCTCAATATATATATACAGTAGACTCAATAAACCATTACAAAACTACTCTATTTTTTTTTTTTTTGAGGAAGATTAGCCCTGAGCTAACTACTGCCAATCCTCCTCTTTTTGCTGAGGGAGACTGGCCCTGAGCTAACATCCAGGCCCTATATCTTCCTCTACTTTATATGTGGGACGCCTGCCACAGCATGGCTTGCCAAGCGGTGCCATGTCTGCACCCGGGATCTGAACTGGCGAACCCCGGGCTGCCGAGAAGCGGAACGTACGAACCTAACCACTGCTCCACCAGGCCGGCCCCAAAACTACCTTATTTTGCTTGTATCAAAAAAAATAAAAATTTTTACAGATTAACTTTTTTCCTTCATTCAAATGGCAATAGATTTAACGACTCCCATAGTGGGGAGTTATTGGCAACTGAAAATACCTGCTTTGCTGAATAGAAGAAAGTCAATAAGAAAATTTATGTTGCTTTTCAACCATGAATGTTAATCTCCAGGCACAGTTGAGAAGTGGCACCGTGGAGCAGCTCTCTTAGCTTGCGTCTCCACTCCAGCTCTCGGCTGAATCACGTGTGTCATGAAGACTAGGGTTGCTTATTGCTGCTGGCAACTCTTGTCTCTCCCCACCTTACTGTCTCTCGCCAGGACTATGGGGAAGACTGGCACTGCTTTGCTGAAATTCCAATGAGGCAATATCTTATAAAAAGTGGTCATGCCAGATGTGAGACACTATTAAAATACTGATTAGTAAAAGGGCAGAGTTATAGGCTTTTAAAGAAACACTGCGATTCACAATCCTCTCTTAGTGCCGAACGCTCCCTTTCTTTCTTCCTCCTCTTTTTTGCAGCTGGAGCGGGCATGGAGACTGGGACTTCAGCTTGGAAACCATCATTGGCCTTGGCTAGCCAGTAAAGCAATAAGATGCAGCTGTTCTACAGGGCGGCCAAAAATATGCGGGTAAAAGACAGCCACATCTTTTCTTCTTTTCGATTGGTTTACAATAACTCCAGATTCATGAGCACATTGTTTAAACTGGCTTTTTCAAAGCCCCATTAATCTTTGCTATTGGTTCATGTCCTGTTTCCAAACGTGACCTCTCCCCAAGTTCTGCTCAGTGATTAGCAACTCTAAAGCATATTCTTTCCTCAGTCCAAGAGAATCAGGATGGAAGATCCCCAAGCTGGTGCTTGTTTAGGGCTTTTCAAAATGAATCATTGGAGAGCAGGAGTTTGTGTGGATTATTGGCCAAGTAATTATCCGAAGTCATCTGGTGTCGGAGGCCAGGCCTACGTCTGGACTGAAAGCCTCTGCCCCGGCGCATGAGCGTGTCATTTGGGCGTGATCACAGCCGTGTAGCTCTGCTCCCTCTTCTCAGTTGTTTTGTATGTCTCTCTCCCCAGGGCCCCCTCCCTGTTCTTCCAAAGGTGATTTAGGCGTAATACTCAACGCCATTAGCTGAGGACTGAAGACCCGGCCGCATTTGTCACTCAGGGTCTGAACTCCTCTCTTTACCCTCCAAAAGTCCACCTGGCTTTTCTGTTTTTCTCCTTTCAGATGACAAGGAGATTGAGCTGGTTAGCCCAGAGGTTAAGTGACTTGTCCAAGTGGCCACACGAGTCACTTCCGGACCATGAACTGTAAGATAGCCGACATAAGTCTCCAAAGGTGGAAAGTCTGTTTTGTTTTTCTAGGAGATGTGGGTGTTAACTTTAGTTTTACGGCGTCTTTTTTCATCTTTACAGATGCTAGAGTTAACTGAGTCCCTGCGAGTTCAAGCTGTTATCCCTCGCTGGACTGCGGTAACAGTACGTTCTGCTGAGTCACTTGCACATCGGAATGCCCAAACAGAAACACGAATGCCAGAACCCTTTCCTGGTTTGAAAACCACTCATAGTCTGATTGCACCTACACTGACTGAGTTAGAAAGTCTATGGAGAGTAGTCTAAGAGAACAAAACTACAGCATTTCTCCCAAGTTTTATGGCGATTAAAAAAGGGAGGAGAAAATAAATATAAAATTTATCTGGAAGTGAGTTTGGCTGAGGGAGAGAGAAATCAGGAACAGCAGGAAAAGTGCCCGAGGAACTGGCAAGAGCTAGTTACTGGTTCAGCACAGCCTAAAGTTTTTCTGCTCTATTTGTTTGAGGTTGTACCTTTGCAGATATGCCAGAGGGAAATAAAAATAAGCAAAAGCAATCCATCTCACCTGCAGGAGAAGCACAAAGGACCAAGGACAAGTACCTCACTTGTCTTCATCCCCAAACAAGCTAACTGTATACAGGGGGTGCTAGGTACCCTCACTTCTTTTCTTTTTTGGTGATGAAAATTGGCCCTGAGCTAACATCTGTGCCAATCTTCCTCTATTTTGTATGTGGGACACTGCCACAGCATGGCTTGATGAGCAGTGTGTAGGCCCATGCCCAGGATCTGAACCTGTGAACCCTGGACAGCCTAAGCAGAGTGCGTGAACTTAATCACTAGGCCACTAGGCCCCTAGATACCCTCATTTGAGGAAGAGTCACTAACACTTCTCTAGCTCTTTCAGGTAAGTGTGCTGAATGCTTTACACATCTCATTAATCGTTTCTGCAACCCCACGATGGAAGTGGATTAATACCCCCATTTTGAAGACATGGAAGCTAAGGGTTATAGAAGTTAAAGTGCTGGAGGCCCCATGGCTAGCAAGTGGAAAAGCTAGGCTTTGAACTCATGCTGCCTGATTCCAGACTCTGTGCTCATAAACATGGCCCAAGCTGTCTACATTCCTGGCAAAGGGTGTCAGTCCTGTGCTCCTTTGGAGGCTGCGCCTGTCCAGTGACTGGAGTGACAAGGTAGCTCTGGGCCAGCCGGGGGCGTGGATATTGCACCTGTAGGACGTCGCTCACCAGGCCAGTCACTTTTACTGGGGAATGGGAAACTTACATTTTTCTTCAAATGTCATTTGTGCAGGATTAAAGAAAAGTTATCAGCATAAATAGGATTATGGAAGAGAACATGTTGGTATTTTAGTATCAGTCAGTTAATCAGCAAGTATCTGTTAATAGCACACCATGTCCTTGAAGTTGCACGAGGTGCACGGGGTCGGGGGTGGTGTTTCAATGGTACATCTAGGCCCTTGACAAAGAACTTATAACCTCCACAGGATGCCATGACAGTATTAAGGGTCAAGAGGCACATACTTGAGTGCCCTGTGCTCTGATTCTGAGTGTTAAGGATGCTTGGGGAAGGTGGTGGTTTGTGGGGTCTTCAATGTGCTATTTGAAGAACGTGGAACTGCTGTGTCTTAGAGACTTGAAAGAATTTTTTTTTAACTTTTTATTGAGATTATGATAGTTTACAACCTTGTGAAATTTCAGTTGTACACTATTGTTTGTCAGTTGTGTTGTAGGTGCACCACTTCACCCTTTGTGCCCACCCCCAAACTCCCTTTCCCCTGGTAACCACTAATCTGTTCTCTTTGTCCACGTGTTCAACTTCCACATATGAGTGGAGTCGTACAGAGATTGTCTTTCTCTATCTGGCTTATTGCACTTAACATAATACCCTCAAGGTCCATGCATGTTGTTGTGAATGGGACGATTTCATCCTTTCTTATGGCTGAGTAGTATTCCATTGTACATATATACCACATCTTCTTTATCCAATCGTCAGTTGATGAACACTTAGGTTGCTTCCATATCTTGGCAACTGTGAATAATGCTGCAATGAACGTAGGGGTGCATGGGACTTTTGGAATTGCTGATTGAAAATTAAAAGAATTTAGAAAGCAGAAGGAAGTGAGGCACTGAAGAGAAAAGCTGTTGTTATTGTTTCTTACATGTTGCTTGCATCCCCTGCAGTGAACAAGGTACACAGGAAGGGATGCTGGAAACATTAGGGGGGGCTTTCACTACATATGAAAATATGTGCTGAGTCAGTTCCTTGTCTTCTGCATCAGTATGGATGGAGTGCAACAAATTCAGTTTTATGTGTTGTTTGCAAAATCTTTGCATTTCAGTTCTTAGACTGTAATGTCTAGCATATTAATCCATTGCATTCTTGTGAGCTGATTTTACTACCTGACACTTCTGACACCAAATGTGAGGGTTTTTTTTTGTCATAGCAACCAATTCTCCACTCTCTGGACACCAAATGGGTGTCCTACAATTCAATTCAGTTCTGACACTAACTACCCAGAGTTAGCACAGACCCCACAGGTCAAGGGCTCCGTCCCACAAGACTGCCCCCTCTTCAGTTGCCAATCGCAAGTCCCAGACCTCCTGTACTTCTGACCAACTGGCCATAAATGGGAAGTTCTTATGACCGCCTCCTCAGCTTTGATAATTTGCTATAATGGCTCACAGAACTCAGAGAAACACTTTACTTACGATTACTAGTTTATTATAAAGGAGACAAACCAACAGCCAGAGAAATAGGTATATACGATGAGGTCTGGAAGGATCCCAAGCAAAGGAGCTTCTGTTCCTGTGGAGTTGGAGTGCACCACACTCTTGGCACATGGAAGTGTTCACCAACCCAGAAGCCCCCTAAATCCTGTCATTTAGGGTTTTTATGGAGGTCCCACTGCATAGGCATGATGATGAACTCATGGGCCATTGGTGAGTGAACTCAATCTCCAGCCCCTCTCCCCTCCCCAGAGGTCTAGGGGTGGGGCTGAAAGTTCCAAGCTTCCGATCAAGACTCAGTCTTTCTGGCAACCAGCCCCCGTCCTGAAACTATCTAGGAACCCCAAGAGTCATCTCATTAGTATATCAAAGGCGCTCTTCTCACTCAGGGAATGCCGCGGGCTTTAGGAGCTCTGTGTCAGGAACTGGGGACAGAGACCAAGCATTATAACAGAAGATGCTTTTATCACCCCATCACCCTGGAAATTCCAAGAGTTTTAAAAGCTCTGTGTCAGGAACTGGGGAAAAAAGACCAAATATATATTTCTTATTATAATACAGTAGCACAATTATCAAGGCATGTAATTGTTTTCTTGAGCAAAATACAATTATAGATTATCCTTATATCTGGAGAAAGGTCAGGCAGGAGTCTCTGGATGTTCCGCAACATCACGCAAGACTGTGGCAGCTCCCCCACCTGGTGGGGTGGCAGGTAAAGGGCCCCAGGAATCTCTCTGTGAAGCTCCACTCTGACAGATCAACTCTTTTCTCATCAGTGTGCTCCTATTGCATTTTATGCATAGCTGTTTCTTCTGGTCCTCTAAAGTGAGCAATCCAAGAGACAAGGTAAAACTTACGATACCTTTATGACCTAGCCCTGGAAGGCAGGAGCATCTCTTCCACGGTGTTATAGTGGCCACAGCAGCGAAAGGTCTGTGCAGGTTCAAGCAAAAGGAAAACGCACCCACCTCTTGATGAACTATGTTAACATCACATTTTAAGGAGAGCAGTAGGATAGAATAGATGTCGATGTGGCCATGTTTAGAAAATGCAATCTGTCACAATGTGGAAAGCATAACCACACAACACAAACATTAATTGCTATTAATATTCCTAAATAAATGTTTTCTTAAAGAATGAGTCAATGTCTTTTCCTTTGGCTAGAGCTTCCAACTGTAGATAATTCTTTACTCGTGAATGGTCAGTTCGAGCTTGTCTTGTCTACACCTACCTGCGACCTGCATGGATCCTTTGAAATTGAAGAGTTTTTAAATTTTACTTTTTATTTGGAAGTCATTTCAAACTTAAAAGAAGTTTTAAGAGTCGTACAAAGAGCTAACTCTCTAAACCCATCTGGATTGACCTGTTGGAACATTTTGCCTTATTTACTTTTACTTGCCCTCTCTGTCTCTGTCTCTCTGTCTCTCTCTGTCTCTGTTTCTGTCTCTACCATTTCAGAGTTAGTTTCAGATATCCTACCCCTTTATCCCTCATAGACTCGTAGTACCATCATCAAATTCAGGAGATTTAACATTGATACAATGCTATTGTCTCATAGATAGACCATATTCAAATTTCAACAATTGTCCTAATAATGTTCTTAGAGCTGTTTATTTTCTCTTGAACCAGGATCTAATCCAGCATCTCAAATTGCATTTAGTTGTCATATCTCTTTAGTATCCTCTAACTTGAAACAATTCTTCAGCTTTGTCCATCATGACATTGGCACTTTTGAAGTTTACAGGCTAGATGTTTGGGAGAAATCTCAACTTGGGTTTGCCTCAGGTTTTCTCATGAGTAAGTCAGGTTATGTATTTTTGACAAACATAGCATGAAAGTGGTGCGTATCCTTACTTGTGTGTCACCCCAGGAGGCACATGTCATCAATTTACCCCATTGCTGATGTCATTAACTTTGACTCCTTTTGTCAGGTGGTGACTACAGTTATCTCCACCATAGAACTTCCACTTCCTTTCGTAATCTCTGGGGAGATAGTCTGCAACTGTTTAATATCCTGTCCTCTTCAAACCTTCACCTAATAGTTTTAGCATCCATTGATGAATCTTACCTGAATTAGTCATTACTATGATGGTTTCAAAAAAATGGCGATTTTCTAATTTTTCTTATTTCCTCTACTTTTGTTTTTCCCCAGCTTTATTGAGGTATAATTGACAATAAAATTGTATACATTTAAAGTGTATGGTATGGCTATTTGACGTATGTGTAGACTGTGAAATGATTACCACAATCAGGGGAATTGACACACTCATCACCTCACATAGTTACTTTTTGTCGTGTATGTGGTGAGAAGGCTTAAGATTTACTTACTTAGCAAATTTCAAGGGTGTAATATACTATTATTCACTACAGTCACCATGCTGTACATTAGCTCCCCAGGGCTTATTCATCTTATAGCTGAAGGTTTGTACCCTTTGACCAGCATCTCCCCATCTCCCCAAGTCCCTAGCCCCGGTAACTACCATTCCACTCTCTTTTTTTGTGAGTTAGACTTTTTTTTAGATTCCACACATTCTTTTAGGTTCCACATATAAGTGAGATCACACGGTATTTGTCTTTCTGTGTCTGGCTTATTTCAGTTAGCATAACGTCTTCCAGGTTTGTACATACTGGCACAAATGGCAAGCTTTCTTCTTTCTCATGTCCGAGTAATATTGCATTGTGTATATATGTATACATATATATACCTTCTATATTCATTCATCTGTCGACAAACACTTAGGTTGTTTCTGTATCCTACTATTGTTAATAAAGCTACAATAACATAGGAGTGCAGATATCTCTTTGAGATTTTGCTTCCTTTGGATATATACCTATAAATGGGATTGCTGGATCATATGGCATTTCTATTTTTAATTTTTTGAGGAATCGCCATACTGTTTTCCATAGTGGCTGCACCAGTTTGCATTCCTACTAGCCACATATGAGGGCTCCCTTCTCTCCACATTCCCTCCAATGCTTATTATTTCTTGTCTGTTTAGTAATAGTCATTCTAACAGGTGTGAGGTGATATCTCATTGTGGTTTTGATTTGCATTTTCCTAATGGTTAGCAATATTGAGCATCTTTTTATGTACTTGTTTGCCATTTCTATGTCTTCTTTGGAAAAATGTCTTTTCGGGTCCTTTGCCCATTTTTTAATTGGCTTATTTGTTTTTTTGCTATTGAGTTTGCATGAGTTCCTTATATACATTGGATATTAACCCCTGATCAGATATGTGGTATGTAAATATTTTCTCTTATTTTGTAGTTTGCCTTTTCATTTTGTTGATTATATTCTACTTTTATTAGCTGGCATTCTATTAGAAGGAAAAGTTTTCCCTTCCACCTTATTTATTTCAATTAATAGATTCTCATTTTTGTTAAATGAATTATAATTCAATACTATCAGTTAATTCATTTTGAAGCACAAATTCTCCCAGATTTGTCCAAAGAGTGCCCTAAAAGCTGGCTCGTGAGTCCTTTTGACACGTCCCCGAGGTTATTCTGTTCGGACTGCCATAACAAAATACCACAGACTAGGGGCCTTAAACAACAGAAGTTTATTTTTCACAGTTCTGGAGGCTGAAAAATCCAAGATCAAGGTCCCAGCCAATTTGGTTCCTGGTAAGAACTTTCTTCTTGGCTCGCAGATAGCCACTTTCTCTCTGTATCCTCACGTGGTGCAGAGGGAGCCCTGGTGTCTCTCTTTCCTCTTGTAAGGGCACCAGCCCTACTGGATTAGGGCCTCATCCTTATGACCTCATTTAACCTTTATCACCTACCCACATCCAAATACAGTCACACTGGGGGTTGGGGCCTCAACATAAGAATTTTGAGGGCACACAGACACTCAGTCCATAACATCCCCCACCATCTTTTTGGAGCACTTCTTTACTTTTACTATAACAAGATATTCCAAACCCTTCTTGTATTTCTTTGCCCCAGCTCTCCGTCCCCCAAGGAGCTCTGTTTTCTTTTAGTGAGAAATGGTGCTTGAAAACAAGATCTACAAAGAAGCTTTTGTGCCGGTCATCTAACGTTGAGGCTATTCCAGCAAAAGCTAGTTAAATTGAGAATTCACGAAACAGTTAGAAAACCTTCCTTGCATGAGAAAGTGTAAAGACGTTAGGGCACTTGATCCTTGTCTAAAATGTTCTATACACAATATTATTTTTACATCCAATCAATTGCAAAGCAATAGAATAAGAGCCATGTGTGCCTGGGCTTACTAGAAGTGAGGATCTATTGAACACTGGGCCAGGAGGGCGGGGAAATTGTGAGACAGGACGAGGTCAGGACCCCAGAAGAAGGTACAGCACTGTGGGGCACCCACTTTTCAGACAACTGGTCAGAACCAGCAGAGAAAAGAGCCTCATTTGGAACGGTGACCGTTTGAGCCATCCAGACTTAAACGATCATAAAGCTTGGTTGATGCTCCAAGGCTAACACGGTTTTAGAGACCATTTGTAGTTTTTGGCTCAAGCCTCATTTCAAGGATCCAACCCCTCTGTGTAGGATCAGATTTCCTGCCTCACACTAAACGTGGATAGTCTTTGTCCATCCTAGATCATAATGTCATTTTGCCTTTCCAATTGTTGAGGATGAGAGACATGGTGGAGACAGAAGGAGCCCTGGCCCTGGTACTTACTAATCATACATCTTTTGATGGCTAATTGACTTGTGTGTAGACAGGCCTAGGTTCCTTTCTGGTCCTCAGTTTCCTTATTTGTAGGCTGAGAGGCTGAGGCTAAATTATCTCCAAGTTCCCTTCTAGCAGTCAGGTTCTGTGAAACCTTCTCTGCCCATAATCTTTAAAGTGTGAATTAAACTTGCAGATCGAGATAAACTACCAGAGGAGCTGAGGGCATTACAGAATTAGTCTTCAGAGCCACAGCAAGCCTGCTTTTTGGAGCGTGCTTTCTTTTTACAGCTGTGAAGACAGGAATCAGCACACTAGCTATAACTTCATATGACTAATGGTAACCATGGCGACCACTAAATATTCCTGCTAGACCTTGCATCTGCACAGCTCACTGAAGCAGAAGAAATAAACGTTGCTGCTTTGAAAAATGATAAAAATAATCTGAACCAGCAACAAGCTTGGAAGGAAAAAAGAGATCTCACATCTGAAGGTCAAGCCATTTCATCTTATTATCTCTCAGCGCTTTGTTTAATCTCAGGAGGTATTTGGTGCCAACTGAATGGGTAGGTCACAGGCCTGAGGGATTCAGCATTAGACTTCTGAAGTACTTGACTAATTTTTAAAGAAGCTTCTGGGGTTCTGACAATAGTCGCCAGGTCGGTGTGATGACCCTTAGGTTGAAATGCTGAAACTGAATGTCAGAACACAAAATGAGGATCCCCCGGGCTTCCAGTCGTTCTCGATGTCAGGTCACCTTACTGGGTTAAGGCAGAGCGACTAGAACACTGGCCAAGGTCAGATCACACTCAGAGAGCAGGAACAGGAGCAAGGGAGCAGGGCCATATGAAGCCCGGACAAAGAGGATGGACGACAGGCAGACAGCTCCTTGGGTAAACACGGGGCAATCGCCAGGAAGACTGGATGGGGCAGCGCAGCCCTGAGAGCCACGCAGGCAACGTCACTGAGTGGGCTAGCTGGGGGTCAGGGGGTCTGTGTGGAGCTGAGCAGCACGCGGCCTGTCTAAAGAGGGCCACTCAGTGTCGCCATGGGAGATTGCTGATCCAGAGCTCTCATTTTTTCAAGAAAGGCTAGAAATCTGGATTCTTTTTAAATACAAGATTTCTTAATTATTTAATGTTGACATGGCATGGACTGCCATTTTGCATCCTCTGAAATTCTGTTTACCCTTTGAGAATAAAAACAGGAAATGCCTGGGAAATGGGATTCCGTATACTGACTGGTACAATGACCATGAGACCCGGAACCCTCCAAGTTCAATCAAGGTGGCCTGGGTCTGTAACGTCAGGGAAGCGCAACTGCCTGTGATGATCCTGGGAGAAGTTTGCATGTGATAATTACCTTGTGCTTGGTTTGGAGAAAGAGAATGTCCACTGATGAAAGACGATCTGCGTGGCAGGGGTAAAAGCGGGGTCCAGAGCGACACACATTGCAGTCTGTCTCCAGCACCAGAGGCTGTGAGCACCTTTCCCAGTGGCTAGTCGGTCTTCCTAAAGCCATTATGCCCAGCCCCCAGTCCCCCTATTTTCAGCCTGAATCGCAATAGACATGAACACCGAGAACCCAGCACTGAGCCTATCCCGTGCTTTAGACTAGTCTGAGGTCTGCAGATAAGTCATAAACCCCTGACTAGATGAGGCGTTAGCGGACAGAGCGAGTGAACAGTCAGTCTCCGAAGAGAAGAGATGCCAACATACACAATGCAAACTTGACCCTGATCCACTCCGCTATGTTACCCGCCCAGGAACCAGTGTGGGTAATGCCTAGGAAACTTAGTGCCTGGGCTTCAACAGGGAACAGTGCACCAGTTTACTCTTTTGAAAAGCATAATTACTTTCCAGATTACAGAATTATTATAGGAAAATCTGAAAACTGGGGAAAAAATGAATAGCTTGTAATCATAAAATGAAATAGAGAAGAGACATTTCACAGAAAAAGAGACCATCCAGTAAAATCTTGTCATGTGGGAAATTACTTTGATCCAATGACAGCCTCCAAGTACCTGAGCAGGCAGTCTGTTACAGAGGTCATGGAACAGAAAGGATCACAGATCAAATTAATATGCAGGAATCAAATAGTTCATTGAATCAATTTACGACAGCATTAGACACAAGGGGAAAGAGGAACGCAACACATTTAGGGCAGGGTGCGTGAGGGCAGAAGGACCACACTACCTGAATCTTGTGTTACACGGTGCTCATATGTCCTGGCTCTGCCACACCAACCTTCCCTCCTGCAATGTGGGTATAAGGACCAGAGCTGAGGGGGAGCAAGGGGACTCAGCAGACGGAAGATGCCTGGAGCTGGTGCACGGTTCCTCCCTGGGGGAGATGCAAGGGTGGGTATGCTGGACAAGGATGGCTGCACCTCCCTGATTAACCTGATGAGCACTCGTGCATTTTACATGCATTTTCTAGGTGGATGGTAGGTGGGGCCAAAATGGGGCCTAATGGGTGTCACCAATGTATGGATGATTCAGGGATGGCATAGCTGTCAACCTGAAGGTGACATAATTTGTGTCTTATTAGTACTTAAGGTTTACTTGCGTAGCTTTTGAGTCATTGACACTGGTGGTGGTGGTGGGGACATCCTGCCCAAGTTTTGGGGACCCCGAAGGCTTTACCAGGAAGGACTTCAGTTGGAAGGCAGCGAATGACTGACAGAACTATATTCAATGCTGCCTTTGTGTGAAGAGAGTGTGGTGCTTCCCCATGAAACCTGGAATGGGTCTATACAGAAAAGTGGCCAGGATCAGAAAGGGTCTAATGAGTACTCCCTTAAGAACTAACCCAGCACTCTTTTCACCCTTAGACCTGTGAATGTCTGAACCTGCATATGGGGGGTAGATGTACGGAGTAAGATCAGCTCAGGATAGAAGTCGAGAGCACAGCATTTAAAGGGCAGATGGAGAACAGGGAGCACGTGAGGGGATGGAGCCAGAACAAATTGAACTACCAGGAGCGGATGATGTCACACTAGCCAGGTGCTCCATAAATCCTGCCGAAGTCAAAGGGCCGCTTGTGAACTAAAGGTCAGGATACCAGATACACTCATCACGACGGGAGAGGGAGGGGCCACAGCGAGGGTGACCCCTGCCATTCAGGATGAAAGGTCAAGGACAGCTGCCCAACCCCGATGTTTCTTGCTGCGCTTGGGGAAGAGCTGGGTGGGTCAGGAAACCAGCGCCGTTTTGGGTTCCCTTCTTTGAAATCACGACACTCCAGAGCGGGGTTTATAGCGTCCCACTACCTGCCCCTTTCTTTCACTCTCCTCTTCTAAGGGGTTTGCCTATGTGCACATTCTTCTTCAGAGGTCTAATTCTGACTCAGAAAATTGCTGGTTTCAACTCTTTTGCCAGATGGCTGAGAAAAGAGCAATTGACTGCTAGTGCTAAATGCCTGTGTCGGCGCCCAAAGCAGACGATTCCAATTAACACAAAAAGCAGAACAGATCTCTTAAGGCGCAGATATCAAACGACGGGCGACGAGACCACAGCCTGGCTGCAAAGGGAAGACACACCGCATCCTTACTTCTCGCAGATGCTGCCACTTTTGGGTTGAGAGGGGACTATACTAGGAATGAGAGGGTGATATAGATCGTATCCCCAGAATAACACGCTTGGTTCCTTTCTGTTTAGCTGGAAGCGAGTGGTCCTCAAAGTCCCATGTCAGAAATCTTGGGTTTGTTTGGGTGGATGGAGCGCACCATTGTTGTTTGCAACACAATTTCCTGTCTTCTTAAATGAGACATTTCATAGATGTGAGTGCTACTTACTCATCTTTAAGTGGATGACATAGATAAAGAGCTCTTTATTTTTTACATTTTCTTTTTAAAATTTATCTTTTTGAAAGGCAATACATTTAGAGGGGTCAAAATAAAAATGCAATTAAAAGTTCTAAACTGGGATATTTTGTTCCCACCTTGTTCCACTACCCTATTTCTTTCTGCCCTTAATAAGGAATCCTTTTAGTGATTCTCTTCCTTATCGTTCCAGAGTTTCCTTGTGCATATACAAGCATATGTGTGGATATGGTACACAAACATAGTACATATGGATATTCTTGTTTCCCCCCAAAATGGCATATTATTTATACTATCTTGTGCTTTGTTTTTTTGTTACTGAATAATATATTTGGAGATCTTTCCATCTGAATACAGAGAAAGCTTCTTTATTCTTGGTTCACTTCTACATTGTCCTCTGCTACACAGATGTACCATGGTTCATCTGTGAGTCTCCTATTTCTGAACGATTGGATTGTTTCTCATTTTTCGCTGGAACAGTCAGTCCTCAGGGGGTAGTCTTGTACGTACATCCTGTGACAAACGTGTAAGAGGAGCTGTAGGATAGATTCCCAGAAGCAGCGTTTTGATCAAACGCATCTGTCATTTTGGTGGATATTGCCAGATACCGTTCCATGGAGGTTGACCATTTAGCATCCCCTCTGGTGCCGTCCCTGCCGCTTCAGTAACGGAGTGTTGTCAAACTTACGGGTTTTTTGTTTGTTTTGCTTTGTTTTTATTAGTCAGGTAATGAAATGGTAGCTCAGGGTAGTTTTAATTTGTATTTCTCTTATTAGTCTTTCTTCAAATAATAGAATATTCTTATTTTTCTTTGTTTTCATAATCTCTCAGAGAGGGATCAAGACATGATGATGCAGGCAACAGTCCTTTCAGGTGCTCCCCTCTTAGGCTGTAAGGACTTCGCAGGATCCTGGCTCTTTGCCAAGTCCTCATGTGTTAGTTTTATTACTCCATGTTTCCTTATAGTGATTAGTAATCATAATAATAACCAATGTTTATTGAGTGCTTACTATACTCCAGATATGATCCTAAGCACTCTATATATTAATTCACTTATTCTTCAAAAAAAATCTCAATGAGGGAAGGTTATTATGAGCTCTATAATTGGATGTGGAAACTGAGGCACAGAAAGGTTAGTAACTTGCTTAAGGTCAACCGGCAATCTGTCCTAGGGTGAGTAACTATCTCATTTTTCCTGGGACTATCTCAGTATTAGCACTGAAAGTCCCATGTCCCTAGAAACTCCTCTGTCCTGGGACAGTTGGTCACCCTAATCTGGCCCCAGGGTCCTTGCTTATTGCTGTGAAACTCCTCTTAAGGCCAAAAGGGTCTGTGTGCTTGTAAGCAGAGGAATGGCAGAGACGGTGTTCCTATAGCATCTTGTGTGAGACTTAATTTGCAGATTCCTATTTCTATTCAATTAGCCTGATGCTAAGGGAGCAGGAAAAAAGAGAATGGGGCCATTCCTTCAAATCAGATGGCAGAAGAAATGGCCACAAGGAGAGGGTAGTCAGTGCAACTACTGCCATGGAGAACCTGCGTGGACATCTAGTAAAAATATAAAACTTGTCTTGTCACTGTGGAAAGTGAAGAATTCTCATGTATTATCCCAGTTACTCCTTGGAGTAGCCTTATGAGATAGGCACTAATATCATACCCAGTTCACAGATGAGGAGAGGTGAGGAAACTTGCTCAAAGCAATCTTGATTGGAACTCAATCTGTCTGCCTGCAAAGCCCATGCTTTTAAGCATTATATCTCACCTAAATGTAGATGCATTTGATTTCTCATCACTTAATGACTATCAGTAGGAAAGACTCTCAGACAAGGAAAGTCTGAATCTTTGGGCTTGTTGCAAGACATGCTGGTTTGTACCTGAGTGAATAGCCCAGCGGCTAAGCGATTAGAAATGCCTGTGAGGATTTCCAACAGCTCTGGGAAAAAATCTGAGTGAACAATGCCTTGTTTAAACTTGTTGATGCTTGAAGAGCAGCAGAAAAGGTTCTGCTCTCTTCCTGCCACCCGGAGCCACGCGGTGTTGAACAAGTCTCACTTAAACCCTCTGGGTTTAGGTGCCATAAGTATGAAATGGGGATGATTATTTCTTACTTGCTTCAAAGATAATCTTTCGAAGACTCTTCTAGTACTAAGATTCATGACTATCCATATAGCCCTGATTTCTCAAGCTACATCATCCTTGAGGAAAATCAAGACCTCAGTATAGAAAAATTTATACCAAGTATATAGTATATCTAGATTGATATAGATCAGGAATGAATTTGGTTAGAGTCCTGTGGTAGACAGGATTTCTAAAATGGCCTCCCAGAGATGCTTGGCCCTAACCCCCAGAACCTGTGAAAGCAAGGAGAGATCTCTGATAACGTTAAGGTATATGACACAGTCGATCTTCAAACAAGCAGATTATAAAGGATTATCTAGTAAACCCATTGTACTCTCATGAGCTCTTACGAACAAATAGCTTTCTTCGGCTGGTGGCAGATGAGGTCAAAGTAGGAGAAAGGGTAGTGGGAGAGATCTGAAGCATGAAGGGCATTCCACACACCGTTGTCAGCTTTGAGGACAGAAGGAGACATGTGCCAAGGAATGTGGGCAGCCTTTCTGAGATGAGAGCAGCCCCCAGCTGACAGCCAGCAAGGGAATGGGGACCTCAGTCCTACAAGTGCAAGGAAATTAATTTGGCCAATAGCCTGAATGAGTTTGGAAGTGGATTCTTCCCTAGAGCCACCAGATAATCTCCCAGCCTGATGATATCTTGATTTCAGTCTTGTGAGACCCTAAAGAGAGAACCCAGTGAAGCCCACTTGGATTTCTGACCTGCAGAACTGTGAGATAATAAATGGGTGTTGATTTAAGTTGCTAAATTTGTTATAGAGCAACAGATAACCAATACAAGTCCCCATCCACATTTCCTAGAATCTTCATTTTGTAGCTCATAACCCTGTGGCCTTGTGTGTGCATCCTAGACTGAAGAAATGTTCTCAGCATCTCTTTCTTCTCTCTTCATTTCAAGCAGCCACACAACACTGGGAGTCTCAGATCATATTATCCTTTGTTATGGAACTCCTGGTAGAATGTGGCAGCTTGCCTCTGATTATCAACATTTCTGTCCCTCACATTACCATTGCTACAGGCCATGGTTTTGTTTACCAACCAGGTCCTTGATACCTCACCTCTCCTACTCTCTGACACTACTTATTTAAATCAACTTCTTTTGGCTCCTTCTTAATTAAGTCAAAGGAATCTTTCTCTCCAAACTGAAGGCACTTTTCTCTCTTTTGGACAGCCCAATCTATTCGTCCTGATTCCCTCCCACCCCCCCATCCCCTGCAGATATGTAAATTAGAACCCAGCATGACTTGGGCTTTCTGAGGGGGTGTACCACTTATGTGCTATCTTAACACTTGACCATGTCACATTGTATTGCTTTGGCTGTTTATTATTTGTCTCTTCTATTGGGTTATAAAGCCATTAAGGGGAACAGTGGTCTTGGTCATTGTTGAAACTTCAGTGTGCAAGTCGGGGCCTGATATATAGTGAGTGCTCGACCAAGCTTTGAATGAAAATGAGCTATTAACACATTCCCAACATGGTAGTAAGGTAAGAGTTCCCATGTATGGACATACTTTTTTTGATATGTGGATTATATCAGAGACATTTAATGACTTTTCTAAAAAAACGTCATGATCAGGAACATTGTCATAAAAGAAAAACCATTGGGTGAAATGTACAAGACCAAATAAAAGTTCTAACTACCTCTTCAGTGAACAGAGTATTTATAGTATTTCGGTCAATTAATATTTTCTTAAAGTGCTTTAGCCTCAGGAAGCACGATAACAGCACCCATTACATGCTCAAAACCAACGTGCTGCACTAGCACAGCAATATAATTTTTCAGGAGCAGCCATTCTTACCAATTTTCATTTTCTTCAATTAAATGAACTCAGTTGTTATATTTTCTATTTCCTAATAACCAAAGGATTTTTGACACTATTTTTAAGTTTCAAAAAAGTTTTAAAAGTGTCTATTAGATGAAAGGAGAAAATAAGACTTATGAAAAACCCAGATCCTTTTTGTTGGCTGAGTCCTGATAGGAGGACGTTACGGGGACAGAGCTGAAGCAGCAGAGGCGGAGTCCTGAGTGACGTGAGGCTAAGATTAGAACTGGACTCATGGTTGTGAGCGGTCAAAATTACCCCAGATGTTAGAGTCAAAGGGCGAAGTGGAAATGGGAAAAGAAATACCAAGGTCAATAGCTAAAAATTGGGCAGGAGTAAGGCTGGGAATAGCACATTGGTGCTTGGTATGTATTATAAGGGGTGAGTATTCTGTTTGTCTGGACATAAAGCATTAGTCCTGTCCTTCAAGCTCAAGTCCTAAACATGTATTAGCCGGGACTAAGGTACTGGGGTGTGTATGTGTACAAGTGTGTATATGAAGACTGAAAAACAGGCAATTCATGGAAAGTTGTTCATACAACATGGAGCAGAACGGAAAGTTGTCTTTGAAAGAGAAAACAAATTGTATACGGATAAATGTTGATTCGTTTTTCTTATAGTGAGTTTTACTCCTTTTATCTAAATGAATTACTCTTTACAAACTTAGGGGCTAGGAGAAGAAATCTTTTTGATATGAAGCGCTATTTCAGCTGTGAAAAGGACAAAAGGCCTTTAGTAAAACTAGCAACGTAACCCTTGGGTCCAGTTGATGAAAATGTCTACACCGGCAACAGAGCTCTCTCCAGCTAGTGAGCCGTCTCCAGCGCCTGCTCAGTCACTGTTTCAGTGTTCTCTTACCCCAGTAGTATTCTACGGTGCTTTCAGAGCTGATGCTGGAAATTTTTTGAGGTTATCTCTGTATAATGAAGTCCCCATCCCACAGGTTTCACCTCAGTGTGTGTTATGTTGAGTTGGGAAATTTACTGGCCTTACACAACTTTCTTCTCTCCCTTTGGGTTTCTTGCAGTACTAACTCTGGCCCATTTCTCCCTTAAGAAATAAATGTGAAAGGAACTGAGTTTAATTTTAAGTGCTCAAATTGATGCCTTGGTGGGTAAACTTCACCAGTATTATTGATCAGATGATATTGTATTGTAGACCTCAAAAGAATCTTAAGTTCCATTAGGAGTCTCTAGCTGGACCTTTGATATGTCTTAGATTCTAGGAACAGAGAGCTTAGAGAGCAGGATACTGGTCTTTTTCTCTGTAGGTACAGGATTTATTTTTTTATTTGGGAAAAAGCTGTTCTTTGGTCTTTTAAATTCATGCTATCATCCTTTGATTACAGTAAGAGCTTTACTTCCATTAATTATTGATGGAGGTGATGATGGCAATGTCATCTCATGAGATCAGGTGGCCTTGACAGGTTTTAAGCTTGGTTTCTCATTCCCACTCAACCCAGCATTTCTTCTAGTATTTTCATATTATCAAGGTCTTGGATCATTAGAAGAGAAATGCAAATTACAAAAGTCACCAGAAATTGTAAGGTATCTTATTTTAATTCATGAAGTAACTATTTTTGTGATCCTGGGGCACCACACTTTATCTGATCAGGCACTTTCACTGGAAACAAATCTGTTGGATACAGTTACATGGTTGGTAACTGAAAGAATTGCTAAGCAATCTTAATACCTTGTTTTTGGGTTATTATCTACTATAATATGTAAAATTTAACCACTTCAGTGGCTGATCTTCTAAAAGAGTAAAGATATAGGGAGTATTCTTCATTTTCTCTTTCTTTCCTTTATTTATTTAGTCAACAAATATTTATTGAGTACCCACCATGTGCCACATCCTGTGTTAGGTACTAGAAATATCCGTAAAGAGTAAACAGACAAACTCTCATGACACTTATATTTTAATCGGCAAGAAAGTAGTCAGGCATCACTTAACAATGGGAATACGTTCTGAGAAATGCATCGTTAGGGATTTTGTCATTGTTTGAACGTCATAGAGCGTACTTACATAAACCTAGATGACGGTAATTTCATAAAGCAAGACATAAATACGATTAAGATAAAGAAGAGATACTGTGTATAAGAGGGACTAGTCACTAAAAAAATGTGAATTCCTAAGAACGTGGGTAGATATATCTATAATAACCATAATAAAACAAGTCATAGTAGTTCATCATATGGCTACTGACTATCTGGGTACTTGATATTTACTACGATGATTTTCCTTTTCCCCTTACCTTTTGATTTCTATTTTTTTTCTTTAGCTTTCCCATTTTATTGGGCATCAAGGTGAGGGGGCAGGGAGACAGAATTGCAAAACTTTTCATCTAATCGTTATTTTAGAGATGATCCAATCTAATTCCTTTCACTTTGTAGGTGATGAAACTGAGGCTCAGAGAATTGACCTGACTTGCTCTGGGTTTCACAGCTAGTTACAGCTAATCACAAGTAGGTAGTGGTCATCTCTGAGGATTTCCAGTGAGTGGTGCATCTCTCAGTTTTTAATTTATAAAACCCCAAATCTGGACTTTCATGGTCTCACATGAGATCGACCCTGAGATATCTCAAATTCTCCAGGCTCCAGGGGTTACCTTCTATTTAATACCTAGTAACAACCTACAAGCCCCCTTTCCACCCCTAAACCAGCAAGAAGTCCAGCCTTTAATGGGCTCTCATGGGCCGCCTCTCTGTCTGCTGAATGTTCTAGGCTTCTCTGTGGGTGGACTCCGAGAGTTTCACAACTACTTCTCCAGGCTGCTGGGAATCTCTGCACTTTGCTCAAGTCTCTGTGCAGACACAGTTCATTTTCCAAGCACTTCTAAGACCAGGCCATATCGTTTACAAAACTTTACCAATGGTTTGTGGATAGCAGAAGAGAATGACTCTGCAGGAAGGGAAAAGTATCTCGGGAGTTCACTGGTCAATCTCTCAAGAAGAGGTCTCTTATCATCATCTCAATCTTTCAACCTTCCTTTAAGCTCAGTCCTGACACCATATTTCAGGAATCAGCTTTACACACCACGGCCTTTGACCAGGTCCCTCCTGCCTGGAACCCAGGCCATTAGGTCTTCACTGGCTCTAGAGAGTGAAGGAAATCCTTCTTTTTCCAGAGAGGCACCCCAGTCCACAGTGATGATCACCTTTGAGAAAATCATACAGAGCAGTTTACTCTTCATACTCTCATGTTTTCCAATCCAGATTTGAATTTTTTGACTTTGGGCTTTATTTTTACGTAATCAAAATGCTCTAAGTAAGAATTTTTTTCCAAGACAAAAGAGCACCCCTCATACCCACGATGAATGATGCCTCTACTTCCACCTAAAATTTAAGAACATAAAGCAAAAGAACTGATGGCAGCTGGAAATAATCATCTCATGTACCCAATAGCCAGCTCTCAAAATTTCAGTCTTACTGGGTCAAGTTTCTGAACACCTCCTTCCATAATCTATAGAATTTCCCCCACTTCTTCTCTGCCAGTTGCCTTCCATTACCATCTTCAAAACTGGTTTAAAACCCACCTTTCCCGGAAGCCTGGTCAGCCTCATGTCCTTCTAATCAACAGTCCGTTCTTAGCACTTACGTATTCAGTTTATGCGATGCCATTTTGTCATATTTTGTCATTTGTACATTCATGTTATCCTCCCATTTAGTACACAAACATGTTAAAGGCAGTTACCTTGTTTTAAGATCCCCTCACTCTGTTTGACAACAATGCCATTGAGTATTCAACAAATATAACATATTTCTTGTCAGATTGAAATCTGTCGTTTACCCCCAAACATTGCCGAAGGCCTTAGACTGACTGCATTGCCATTTCTATTGTGATCTCTTTCATTTCTCCTTTCTACTGAATTTGTCCCAAGTTCAGTAGCCACCGCTTGTCATATGGATTTGAGGATGACATCCAAATGAAATCCCCATTCGAGAGTATTGTTTAATCTCATTTGACATGACAAAATTTAATCTTTAAATCTCACACTATGATTTCCTATTTTGTAACCTAATGGGAAAATAGGATGCCGAGATGCCAGAGACTTAACTGAAGCCGGGGTGTCATACGGGCACTGCTTTATCCAGGACTGGATGGCCTTCTGTGGAGTGGCAGGGGGATGCTGGTGGTCTTAATAGGACAGTAGGACCTGTAATCAGAGCCTGAAAAGCCAGTGGAGGGGAGTGTGGGAGAAAAGGATCAGACCTGCTGAAGGGTCTCACTGAGTGTAGGAAGATGAGCTGAGGAAGAGAAGCTCCGAAGCCTGGGCTACTCTACCCTTAGGCCCAGCTGTGGCCTCAAAACACACAACATGCAAGGAGGAGGTGGAGAGATGGGATCAAGGAATGAGGACTGCATTTCGCAGATCCACAATGAGATACATAAGTAGCTGAACTCAGGGTCTGTGTTATTTAATTTTTTTTAGGTCAATAAAATAAAATGGTAACATATCTAATAATTGTATTACTTACCCACCCCCATGTCCAGCCTCACCCCATCCTTCTTTCAGTGTTTAATACCATGTAAAAATTCAGAGAACTTTGGTTTTCCAGTGTTTGAATTCATAAATATGCTCAAAAGAGCTATTTGATATCTTTGAAGTTTTTGGTTATTTGCTGATTCAAATTCTGTTTTTTCTTATACAGAGGAAAATCATCTCTGACTAAGAATAAACAGAATTAATCCATGGTAGAAATCTAGGACCTACACATCTACAAGGGTTTTAATATTAAGCAAAACAACTTCTCTGGGTGTCAAAACATGCAGATATCTATGCATATTTGATGAAATTGATACATAGTTAACAGAATGCAGAGGGAACACATTTGGAGCTAAATATCTTAGGTTCTGACCCCACCTCTACTCTTAACTGACTTTGTGATCTGAGGAAGGTACTTAGCCTCTTAAAGTCTCGGTTTCCCTATCTGTTAAGTGAGGCTGGTGATAACAGCATTTACCCTCTAGAGGTGTTGAGAGAATAAAATGAGTTAATGTGTGTGTAGCTCATAGAAGGATGCCTGGTACACAGTGCCAAATGCGTGTTAGCTGGTCGCATGAGTACACTCCTATGGCCTACTTTTGCGGTGAGTTCATATTTAAGGTGCTTGGAGGGGAAGATTTCATTGTTAATCAATTTTACAAATATTGAAAGTTGAATTTTCTTTTCTTCCAAATCACACACATGTGTGTGACATACATGTGTGTATGTATGCATGCACATGTATATGGTGATTTTTAAAGTGGTGCTTGTTAATTTCTATGTTACTCAAGAATGGATTGAATTTTCCTTTTCAATAATGCTGAAAATATCCTACTCATGGGGCAATTTCTTTCTCAATTTAAGCGCCAGGGATATAATATAATCCAAATACAGGAGCAACTTCAGCAAAGGGTGAGCCCACAGAGTTCCCTTTATATTCGGGCCAAAGGAACAGTCTAATTTTCTCTTTGTTATGTTTCAAATGCATCTCAAGCTGTCGTGGGACTATCATTGTGAAATAAAGGGGCCTTGCAGCTCAGCGCCTCCTACACACAGCTAATTAAATAGAAGAAGAGGCCAGGAGCAGACAAGAAGCACACTCATAAATATTACACATTCTTATTAATAACATACAAATGATCCTAATTAAACCTGCATTTTCCATGAGCAACACTCTCACACACAAGTTTGTTCCCTTGTCCAGGACTTTGAGAGGGGTGGAAATATCTGGAATTTTAACATAAGGAGACTCCCTCTTGGCTCAACACTCTCTCCCTTTTCTCTATTTCGCAGCCTCTCACTAGCTTTTCCCAGTTTTTAGGACCCAAGTGACTAAATGAAAGGTCCATGTTTCCTCTGAGCTCTCGATGAGCCTGTGATCCTAGAGACAAGGCTTGCCATTTAAAAAAGATTTCAAATCAAAACGCATGTAATCCACAGAGGTCTAAATTAGGCCTCTGCGTGTCATCTGTTCTCACTGCCCTCTTCACTGTACTTACTCAAATGTGGGATTATGTCTTTTTCAAAAGTCTGCCTCATTCTCCAGATATGAGCTCCCGAGACCAGGGACTCTATCTTGTTCATATTTCATTTCCAGTGCTAAGGTCGTCTCTGCCCCGTGATAGGTTCTCTGTGATTTGGGGTGTGTGTTTGTGTGTGTGTTAGGGGGAGGTTGAAGCCAGGGCTTTTATGACTGCTGCTTCTTTTTTAAATTCAAAAGTAATTTACACACGATATAGTTTACACTTTGAGGCATATCCTTTCACGAGTTTTGACAAATGTTCTGGAGTCATGTAATTTGTACCCTCATCGAGACAAAGCACAGTGGCATCACTCCCCACAGTGCCCCCATCCTTGGCAGTCAGGCCCCTGCTCTGCTCTCACACCCAGTCCCTGGCACCCCAGTTTGTTTTCCGTTCCTACCGTGTTGCCTTTTCTAGAATATCATATAACAGCCCTTATATGGTGAGTGGTCTTTTGTGTCTCGCGTCTTTCATTTAGCATAATGCTTTTGAAATCCATCTACATTTCTGTATTAGCAGTTTGTTCCTTTTTACTAACAAAAAGAAATAGAGTAGATTCTTAATAATTATTTGTTGAATATATACAGAGGGATACCAACCTGGAACATATCTACAAATGGAGTAGTTGAGAAAACCTAAACATCTTTATCCACAAATAATTGCCGAGTGTCTGGATAATACATTAATTAATGGTAATTGCAGATTTTCATACCAGGTCTTGTTTTTATCTTCAGATTTTTTTTTAGTGAGGAAGATTGTCCCTGAGCTGACATCTGTGCCAATCTTGCTCTATTTTGCGTATGGGACACTGCCACAGCATTGCCTGATGAGTGGTGTGGAGGTCCACAGCCAGGATCCAAACCCGCGAACCCCGGGCTGCTGAAGCAGAGGGCGCAAACTTAGCCACTAAGCCATCAGGCCAGCCCCTATCTTCAGATTTTTTGATTGAGTACTTTTCTAGAATAATTGGAATATTTCAGCACCACCTCTAGTGGAAATGAAATCATTTTGTTCCTGTGATACCTAGGAGTTAGCATCTGGATATTGTCCCAGGACGTCTTCAGTGGAGACCCTGTGTACGTCTGAGGGAGGCTGATATTTACAGCATAGATAAGGCCCATGGGGACAGTGGGCACTGCACTTTTCAAGTAAAATTTCACATTTCAGCAAAAATGGTGTAAAATTATCTTATTCGGATGTTAAAAATGAGAATTTAATATATATTGCTTGTCTAACCTTAGCCTTAGAAAAATAAAAATCAATATTGGATACTTTCTAAAAATTTTCTCTTGGATCCCTGAAGAGTATTTTCCTCAGTGCTTACTGGGACCATAACTAGGAGAACTCTGATATTTTGAAGAGTGCTAACATGAAGTCATTGAGATGAAAGAGAAATCAGGTCTGTCCTTTCCGGGATGACATCAAAGATCATGGAGAGACAAAATGTGTAAGAAGAGAACGCTAGATGGAGAATGAGATGTGACGTCTACATATGGCCAAGAGATTTAACCTCTCATGACAAGTGTTATTCTCTGGTAAAACTGGGATAAATAATTAAACCCTGCCTGTCTCTCAGGTTGCTGGTTTTGTTTTCGACAAATGCTACTAGCCATCACCTTCTCTTTGAATTGCCGTTCTTTTACTAGAGACCTGTGTGATACTGAGATAGGTTGCTGTCTCCCCTAACGTGGCGGGGGAGATCACTGCTGGGAAAATTCTCTCTTCATTCACTCCTTTCCAATAAATGCCTCCATGAGCATAGAGGAATCTTGTTATTACAAAATGCCTTAGGTTATAACTCAAAACGGATGTATGACAATGTACAAGCTGCTTTGTAAAATTCTCCACATTTGCTTTAGAAAATTACTAAATATACTCAATTTTCCTATTATCCTTCTTACTTACTTACTATATACCAGGCACTGTGCTAAGAGTATGACACATATCATGTCACGTAACCTTCTCAACAATCCTCTAAGGTAGGTGATGTACTGGCTGTATTTCACAGATGAGGAAACTGGGACTTCCATTTTCTGGTTGGTCTTCTGTCTAGCTGTTCTAGTTGGAGCTGGTTTTCATGGTACCATTATTGGGTCGCTGTTGGTTTTCAAAGTTACCACAGAACTGTAGAAGGTGGAATGGGAATAGGGCAAGTTAAAATCCCACAAAGCTTGCTGTTCTTATCAAGATTCAGTCCTTTTTTTGTCAAATAAATCTCTTCAGATTGTTGTAAGCCTTTGGCTAATTTCTAGAGTTGTAAAAAAGTTAGTTTTGTTAATTTTTTCCCATGTTCTCATTGGAACAGATTTTTGGGGGTCCTTCTTCCACCATTCCCACTGATGCTCTGGAAGTGATAGTTTTTAGCATGGGAGGTGATGGCTAATCTGAGTCATCTCTTTAAAAAACATCTCTTATAAATACACAAATACATTTTGAGAAAGGCTGAATTTATCAAAATATGGTTGAGGACCGTCTCCATTAGAATCACCTGGAAATTCACTGGGAATGCAAATTACTGAATCACCTCAGTCCTATTAAACTAGCTTCTCTAGAGAGAGAACCCAGAACCTTATATTTTTCACAAACCTGGTGATTGATGTACCCGTACAAAGTAAAACTGAAAAATCGCTGCTACATGGTACTCTACAATTGACATAATTCAATGCTTACTTACTGAATATTGCATTGCAAAATTGATTTTGAACATCTTAAAATTCAGCAACAGGAATTTTGGCAGATAATAATCACTTTCCTTCAGGTTTACATTTATCAATGATATTTCAACATTGCCTGCACGTAAGTTTCGTATCTTGAAAATGTCTAAGAGTTGTGTGATTAAGCACCTACCAGCTGCTAAGTGTTCAAGGGCTTTCATTATATCATTTAATTCTCAAAGGTATGACCTTTTATCCCTCTTAAAGGTGAAGAATCTGCCCAGGGTCACGTGACCAACCAAGGGAAGAAGTGGGATTTAAAAAGAGTCCCCCTGACCCTAAGCCCCATGCTTTTCCTGCTCTGCCTTCCTACTTCCTTAAGCTATGTCTTCATTACACATTTCTCACTTGAACATAATGACCACTTTGCCGAGAGTCACAACACATTCATTTCAATTCTTTTTAAAAATGTCAGAATATTAGATGTCTTTCTTATCTCTTTATAATGCAATCCAACATCTGTTTGTCTGAAAGTTACAGAATAATTGGCAAATGGAGTTACTTGCATGTAGGCATGAGAAAGGAAGGAACAAGATTTGGAACCTCTGTGGTGTGTGGGCTGAGGCTGAATTTCACAGCGGCTCTAAAATGAAGGTGAAAGAAAGGAATTGAGGCCTCAAGCAAACCAAATCAAATTAGTTCAAAGAAAAGGAAATGACTTTCCAGATGAATAGAGATGAGCTGGCATGCACATGCTAAACACCCTCATATTTTTAAATGACTATATGTCATTTTCTCAAGGCTGTGGGCAATGGGTGTATATTTCAAAAGAGGATTTCAAAAGAACAAGTTTTCTCAATGAGCTGGCCAACATTTCCTGATGTCATAGTGCTATTTCTTAGAATTCTGGATTTGGTTCATCACTTGTCACAAAGAGACAACATGGCACAGAGGGGTGCCCTAGACCCCTAGACGTGACCTAGAAAATGGGCTGACTGGACTTTTAGAGCTGTGACTTTGATTTCCCTCTGTCTGTGTCTGTGCAAAATTTCTCAGGTCAGTTATAGAATAGATGACTCAAGAGAAATCCAGTTGTGCTGGACTAATCTTGTGTTCTAAATTTTATCAGATTGGCTCATGTACGGTTATATATTTCTTAGTAGATGTCAATTTTTAGGTAAGTAGACTCAGAACTCTTTGAAAACAGGGACTGATTCTCATTCAGCCCTGTGCTGTCCAAACCTACTGCAGTACCTTGCACACAGTGGGCGCTCAAGACGTGTGAGGAATGAAGGAACAGAGTCCACCAACCACATTAGTGGATCAGTAGATTATGGTTGTCTCATCTGTTCTCAGCCTATTGATTTATCTGAAAATAGATTTTTTAAAAATGTAAATAATAATTCAGTAAGTATAAGGGTAAAGAATAACCAGGAAATGAAAATCCACGTACCCACCTAGTTTAAGAGAAAAAATGTTCTACTTAAGTTTGAAGTCTCTGGAGCATCCAAACTCCTTTTTCTTCACTGTATGCCCCACCTCCAGGGCGACCACTCTCCCAAACTTTGAGTTTATTGTTCATTCTGGTGCTTTTATATTAGAAATAAGTGTGCCTATCATCATTATCAAAACATTACCTTTTTTGGTAGAGAGGATAAGATTACTCTCTGTTTAAAGCAACAATAATCTTTACTGATGGGCTAAAAGTCCATAAGGGGCGTGAGGTAAAGGCCAAACAGGTCCAGCCCGTCAAAAAATAGATATTCAAATCTTAATAGGAGTTTTCATAGCCTTCCCTCAAAGGAGTAAAGAATATGAGAATTTCAGTTTCATTATGGGATGAATAAAGGAGAGATTTTGGTGGGGGCTCTTCTGAGTGTCCCTGTGCGTCCCCACTGGACCTCGCATACTGCTGTTGTTAACAAGACTGTTCAGTGGTTAGAGACATGTTGCCTCCTAGAATCACGCACCTGTGGCCTGGCAAGTCATGGCTACAACTCCTGTTATTTAAATATCCATTCCTTCTGCATTCATTGATTATGACAACAGCTCCACCAGCCTGTAGATTTGGAAGCTCTGAGCCATGTTAAGAGCCAGACTTGATAAATCAAAGCTGTTTTCTCACAGAAGCAGATGAAAGAAGTAATTTACAGTTTACTCACAGCGAAGAGTTTGTCTGAGACCACAAGAGAGAAAGGCCTCTCTTGTGAGAACCTGACCGACTTCTTTGGTGACTTTCCAGAACAAGGAAGATTTGCTGTTGTTTTCCTTTCATGTATGGGGTGGATTTCCCACTTTTTCACTGCTCTTTTTCTCCGAGTAGACCAAGTTTCTTCTTTGCTCACCAAAGGTGAGCAAAGGTAATCTTTGAATACCTTCAAAAGTGGGCCTGGTCATGCTTGTCATTGAATGAATATAAATTTTCCAATATCTTATATTGGAGCTGAGGTGTTGGTGTTCTAGTTATTACATTAACTGCATTTATACTTTAGTTTTATTCATTTTACATTAGTTTTATTCAGGCAGCTCACGCAGCACGTTTGAGGGCATCTAATGTCTACTAGATGCTGGGAGTACAGCAGTGGATAGAACAGATTTGTCTCTGCCTTCAAGGTTATAGTCTCTCAAGGGAGGCAGACATTAATCCCAACTCAGTGAGTGTTTGAAGGAAAAGGATACTTCATTTTGCTAAGTGTTACGGACGGCAACCTCCTTACCACCTGCTTCCTATTTCCATGTGGAGGGCCTTCACTTAACGCAGCCCTCCTGGCCTCTCTGAACAGGGCTTGTCGAACTTAGCCCATCTCCTCTCTGCTTTTGGGATGGGCCTGTCTGCTCTGAGCCTGTGCCTCCGAGTGGGAGGTGGGGCAGGGTTGGGGCCCTCCAGGTTTCCAGCACTGCCGTGACCACACGTCTGTCTAATTCTGCAGTTCAGAAGAGGAAGCCCACTGACGCCACGTACCGAAGCTAGATTGCCCCCCAGCCTTTCCTGGTATTATGCTGATGCTTGATCCTCATCTGCTTGATTCCACTGTCTCTCTAATTCAGAATTTAAGTGGGAGGGAAGATGCTATTATTGATTCCCTCAAACTTCAACACTAAGCATCAAATTTGATGCTTATACTGGGGGAACTGATAAAGTCTAATTTCTGGACCAGTGGTTTTCAAATTCCCCTCCTCAAGGGCAGGAGGATTCTAAGGCGCTGGCGAGCCTAACCCTGCCCCTCCACAGCCTGCAGGGACGGTAGGTCTTCTTGGGTCTGTTTATAGGTTCGGCTTCCCCATAAAAAGTCTGAGATTAACAGGAGTTTAAGAATCAGTGCCTTAGACTCTTAGCTTTCAAGCATTTTAGACCACAATCTAGAGTAATAAGTACATCTTATATTATACATACTAGTAGGTACTATCTACTAGTGTATACAGACCCTATTAATTCCATTCCATTCCTTTCCATTTTATGCCATTACAAACAAAAGTTTGGTTACAACTCACTAAACTGATTCTACAACACTCATGACATGAAGTTTGAAAAATTCTGCGTGAGACCATGTTCATTTTATCAAAGGGATGCTCTGGGTCAGGCGCTTATCTGTCAGTGACCTGACGTCCTTACTGCATCTCTCTGCCCTACGTGCCTTACTTCTTTTGAAGGCGAATATATTATTTGTTTTCTGGATGGAAATAAATTAGGGTTAAACTTATTATGAAATTATGGTTTCTTCTGAGAAAGTATTTTTTCATCACTGTTGTCATTATTCCTGAGACTATCAACAATATCAAAATAATGTACTATATTCCAGCCCTGGCAAACACTACCAAATGTTTCCCTTGAGGCCCACTGTAAACCATAGTATTATTACTGGCCTCTTTTGTTTTGTTTAGTGGGGGTAATTTGTATCAAATCATGAGAGTGAACGAAGTTAATGAAAATTCTCAAGTTCATAGAATTTATACTCTACTAGAGTGTGTCTTTTAAGTAAAAATATTCATAGGACTCACATTTTATGTGAGGCTATTTGTCACCACCATCCCTTCCTCGACAGTATGACATCCAGAAAATGGCAGTTCTGATGGGGCCGAGGAGGCAGGATCATTTCCGCGGCTGAGCTAGCGCGGCGCAGCAAGGTCAAGGCACCCCGGGGGTTGTGAGAGGCTCTGTAAGGGAGTAAGACCGCATCAGAGGCAACAGGGCTCCCGTGACGTGGCTTCGGACCAGCCCTGTCCCCAGTCTATGAAGCTGACTTCAAAGCAATAAACGCTGAGAAGTCAGTCCGTTACTTACCTGGTTGCCAGCGCTTCCGGCGAGGCGCAGACGGCCTCCCCGCCGATGGAGGCAGAGGAGCGCCCGGGCTCAGCAGCCGGCCTCCCCGGGCGCGGGGCGAGCCCCCTCCTGCCTCCCCCCTCGCCGCCGCTCGCTCTAAACGGGCGGTGGAGCCAGGTAAACACAGGTGCTGCCTGCGCTGGCTGCGGCCTCTCTGATTCAGGCTCTCCCCGGATGGCACTGGCTGGGAACCACAAGAATGGAGATCTAATCAAGTGAACGCTGGCTCCCTGCCCGCCGCTAACTGGTCTCATTCAGCTTCCCCATTGTTGATAATGAAACACAAGCGAGCCTTCAGGTTTTTGCCTGCTGGTTCCCAGCCCAGCATTTGCTGCAGTCTGACTTGCCGTTTTGTGGCTTTCTGGAAAGAACACTCGCCCGCAATCAGCACGCCTGGCTTCTTGTCCAGGTTTTGCCTGGCACATACCGTGCACGTCACTTAACGTCCCTGTGCCTGCTTTCAAGTGCAGATTCTAACCCTAGTGCTGGCTGAGCGTTGTGATTTTTTCTTTTTTTCCTTTTTAAAGATTGGCACCTGAGCTAACATCTGTTGCCAATCTTCTTTTTACCCTCTTCTTCTTCTCCCCAAAGCCCCCCAGTAGAAAGTTGTGTAGTCTAGTTGTGAGTGCCTCTGGTTGTGGCATGTGGGACGCCGCCTCAGCGTGGCCTGACCAGCGGTGCCATGTCCGTGCCCAGGATCCGAACCAGCGAAACCCTGGGCCGCCGAGGCCCAGCGCGCGAATTTAACCACTCTGCCACGGGGTGGCCCCGCTTTGGGATTCTACATCTCAGGGATATTTCAAGGTGGAAAGCAGAACACGCTTAGGTGAAATTCAAGGCTCTGTCTTAAAATCCTACAGGGTTGAAGGCTGTCCTGGAGGCGTAAGGAGAAGGAAAGAGACAACAAGGCTGGAAGGAGAAGTTTCTGGGAGGGAGACAGCGCGTGCCTGCCCTCAGAGCTGCCGCTGCTAGGGAGACAAGCCTCAGGAGGGAGTGCAAGGGACAGCCAGGCACTAGAGGCCTGGGCGCTGTGACTCGGGTTCTCCAACCCGCCGGAGACATCCGGCCTCTACAGAGCAGCAGCAGGTCTGCCACAGCGGCCGCAGCAGACACCCCAAGGCCTCCCCCGCCTGGGGCCCGGTGAGACCCCAGGGCTTGACCCCTTCGCAGGAAGCAGCCCCAAGAAGGCCTACGGTTTAACTTCTTCACAGTCCAATAGGAATGGGACTTGGAGTCAGAATTAAACTGATTTAAAGAAGATAAAAATAGCTAATGCAAAATTTTGTACCTCCTGTGTGAATGGACGGGGCCCACGCTCTGTGCGTGTCACCGGTCCCCTGCGGGAGCGGCTCAAAGCCCGCGCGGCCCGTCCGTCGGCTCGGAGTCTCCCGCCCGGCGAGGCCCCCGGAGCACGGCCTGCAGCGCCCGCCACGCGAGCAGCGCGAGGGGGACCCGCCCGCGGCCCGGGACTCTCCCCGCCTGAGGCAGCCTCGGGGCGACAGGCGGCAGCGCGTCCGGAGCGGGGCGCCGGCGCCGGCTCAAGCCCTTGGGGCCGGCGGGTGCTCAGGGCCCGCTCAGCCCCCAGTTCACCACGGCTTCGTGCCTGCGGAGCGCAGGGCGCCAGGAGCCCGCCAGACTCCGGCCAAGTTTCTCTCCCGCTGAAACGGCTTCCTGCGGACGGAGCGTTCGCCTTGGCTCCCAGGCCCGCGCTCCTTGCATGCTGCACAGTTCCCGGTCAGTCACGGACAGGGCCGTGCCCCGAAACAGCCACCCGCTGGCCCACAGGGTTCTGGGGGCCCTGCAGCGAAGGGAGGCCGGGCGGCCTCTGAGGCCCTGGCGGCGCGGCGCGGGCTCGCCGGCTGGGCCCTTCCAGTCGGGTTGTTCTTAGCGGCTCAGGGCGGACTTTGCAAAGGCAGGTCCTCCCTGGCTGCTAGTTATTGAGGTCACCCAAGGATAGCAGCTTTAGGGAAAACAGGAAGAAGAAAAAACCGTATTTTTAGTGCATTTCCTCATGCCTTTTTGTGGCCCCTCTCTGTTTTTGAATTCTTCTTCAGTGTCCCCAGGACACCCTCGCTCCCCACCTTACCCGGGGAGGTGCTGTGCTTGTGCTGTTCCTTGATGCCCCGAGACTTCCGGGGTCCCCTGGCCTGCCTTTCCTCACAGTAAAGTATAAAGGAAGACAACTTAAAATTACCTGTTATACAGAGTATGGAGCATTGTTTTAAATTGTGGAAAAAACACATATAAAATTTACCATCTTAACCATTTTTAAGTGTGCCCTTCAGTACTGCTAAGTATGTTCGTGTTATGGTGCAGCGGACCTACAGAACTTTTTCATCATGCAGGCTGAAACTCTGTATCCATTAAATAACTCCCCATTTCCCCCTCTTCCCAACCCCTGGTAACCACCATTCTACTTTCTATATCTATAAATTTGACTACTTTAGGTACTTCACGTAAGTAGAATTAGACAGTATTTGTCCTTATGACTGGCTCAGGATTCACCTATGTTGTAGCATGTGACAGGATTTCTTTCCCTTTGAAGGCTGCATAATATTCCATTGCACATACAAACCACATTTTGTGTATCCATTCACTGGATAACCCAAATGATAGACATTTGGGTTGCTTGCACCTTTTGGCTATTGTGAATAATGCCTCTATGAACATGGGTGTACAAATATATTTTTGAAATCCTGTTTTTGATTCTTTTGAATATATACCCAGAAAAAGGTTTGCTGGATCACATGGTAGTTTTCTTTTAAATTTTTTGAAGAAGTGCCATGCTGTTTGCCATAGCAGTTGCACCATTTTGCGCTCCCACCAACAGCGCGCGAGGATTCCAACTTCTCCACATCCCCATCAACACTCATTATTTTCTGGTGTTTTGTTAGTAGCCATCCTAACTGATGGAGAGTATGGTTGAATTGTAACAGAAGATTTTAATGCTTCAACCTAAAGGGATAATGATGGTGTTGGTTTCAGGTTCTGGCATGGGCCATGGGAAGTTATTAGATGTTTTGGTTAGAAGATTCTTCTTGCATCCTGTAAATCACATGACACAGACCTCAGCAGAGTTGTTATATCACCCGAGTGATGGTTAGCTCACCTGTCCCTGAAATCCAGATGAGATTACCTTTTCTATACCCCATTCTAGAATTGAGAAAAACCAGATTCACAACACAGGATGATGCAAATTTCTGGAGGAATTGTCTCATGGCCCCATCTCTGGCCCCTATGTTCTGCTTATGTTATGGATATTTTTTTTAACTCTGCTGACTATATCATTCTTATTTTGTTCCACATGGGCACAGACGTGGGACTGAGTCACTTTCCCTGGTTTCCACAGGAATAGCCACTCCCTCGTAGCTTTTCTGTATACAATGGATTGCACTGAAGTTTTGAGGAGGAATTTACACTGCAGAAAAGCAAGCTATTTAAAATGGAATTTTAGCACTCACATGCCCAAAAATCTTTGGACCATCCTGCCTCAGCACATTTGTTTTCCCTGCCGTCTTGCTATTCTGTTCAGCCTACTCAGAGTCTCGCTTGCTCCTCTGTTCCGTTCTCTGACTTTTCACCCTGGCCCTTTCTAACTCCTAGTCACCCAGGGCTCTGAGCTGCACCAGCTGGAACCATGAGGGACTGCTAGTTTCTCAGCCCCAGGTTCCTATCTCTTACCCTCCCTTAAAAGAGACAGGAACACAGAGGACTGGACCAAAGCGTGTTTCCATCTGTAACGGTTTCCTGAAGCTGGAGACTTTGCCTCGACTCCTAGACCCAGTTGTGCTTCCGTACTCCACAGTTCTCAGGGATGCCCAATTCTCCTCTCTCTAGTGGGCACACCAATCAACTCCCTCCAAACTCCACTATAAGCCCTCCTTTGCAACCTGCAAACCTCACAATGTTTACCTAAGTGAAATACCCATTTATGAGCTCAAAGACACCAGTGGAAGTCTCAAGTTTTCCTTTAGCAGGTCTACCCACCTTCCTTGAGAGGGTAATGGTTTGAAATAGCATTCGTTTTTCTTCCGATACCAAAGAAATCTATGGTTTAAGATTGCTGACAACCAGTCTGTCGGCATGCATTTGGGAAAGCTTCTGGGAGCAGTTGAGCCTTGAAAGAAAGATAGCATTCTGACAAATGTGCTTCCTTTCTTTTTTTTCCTTCCAGCTCATATCAAGGCGGGCTGTGGACGTGGTGAGGAGTGTCTCCTAAACCTGGTTGGTTCTGTTTATTTCAAGGACTCTCTGCACTACCCATGGAAGCTAGACTTGCAGAGTCCCGTGATGTTGGCTTTCTAACTTGGGCAACTCTTTTGTGCCTTATTCCCACACCATGGTGGCTGTTTGTGGCAGAAGGCTGACAGGGATGTCAGCCTCTGTAGCTCTCATCTGTAATAATTCACTTCTTCATTTCACCTGGATAGTGGAGACCCTGCCCCCTCTCTCCAGGCAGACATCCCAGAGGGAGTCTGGCCTGAATCCTGAAAGGTTGTTATAGAAGTCTCAGTAGTTGCTCCCTCTGACTGTTTATGGTAGGCTGGAAACGCTATCGTGAAGCTAATCTTGTAATCCTTTTCTTGCTAATAGGAGAACAGTGAAATTCTGTGGGCCAGAGAAATGTAGGCGGCTGGGGTTTGAACTTTAGGCATGAGTGCGGTAGCACCGGCCTCCTGTTCAGTCTCATTGGCCCTGCCATGTTGGGAATGATGCAGTCAGAAGGCAGCTGGAGGTTGCAAAGGAGCCAGACTGCAGGAGTCACTGGGTAAAGAAGAGCATGGCGTGAGGCAGAAAAAGGGAAACAGTCCATCACCAAATTTGAGAACTGAGAAAACAATTATGTCCAATGTGCCTAATTGCACAAAAGTTATCTCAACTATCCTGTCAGTGTCGAAAGAGGTATAAATAGGATGTAGTAATGGGAACTAACATCTCCTTGTCCTATAGTACAAAACCGCCTGTAGTTTCTGGAATACATCACGATCCCTCTGACAATCTCGTGTCCTGTACCTGAAACAACTTCTCTGCCTGAATCTCTCCCAGTCCCCACATGCCCATTTTCCCCTGGATCCCTTCCACCAGACCTTCAGATTTCAGGATAGATGTCATTTCCTCTGGAAAACTATCTCAGACCCCCGGAGACAAGGCAAGGTGCTCAGTTCATGTCATAGTACTTATTACTGGGAATAGTAATTGCATCTGTCCTTATTATCTTTTCTATCATTTCAAGACCAAGGATTGTGTCTTCTTCATCACTGTATCCATAACATAAATACCTGGAATGTAGAAGGTAGCCAAGAAATATCTGTTGAAGGAATAGATGATGAGATGTACAAGCACATATAAAATAGCTATCTTCAAGTCTTCCTTAAACTAAATCCAAATCCTTTATTGAATATTTTCTATGTGGGAAATCTAGGTTAGAGTTTCTTAAAATGTGTAAGGGTTAATTCTGACTATGGAAAAAAATGCTATATTAAGGGTTGAATCTTTAGAGAGTAAACCAAATAAAGCTTAAGCGTTCTGTGGAAGAATACAATAGATAGAGAATTTTTCTTTTGAAAGCTACCTTGATTAGCTTTGAATTTCAATTTCTTTCACATCTTTAGTCATTAGGTTATGGAATCCATGGTTATCATCAAAATTAAAGAGAATGAAAGCTTTGCTATGAAGGATTGGGCGCTGCGAGTATGTTAGTCACTCCTCCACATGATACATGAGTGGCAGTACAGGTATGTATATCTGCATAAAAATTTATAGATTAAAGACACATGTTTTTGAATGCAGCAGACTTCATATTTTATTAGCACATAATATTTACAAGACCTGGTGGTATGGGATCGCTTTAGGTTGATCATTTTTTTAAATACGTTTGAAATGAACTTAGAAATAAGGTCTGGATTTTACTCATTCCTCTTCCTACTATTTTTAAACGCTCATTCTGCAAGTGGTTAATTTTGGCCTTGACATAGACCTTACAGCATTTTCTTTATATTATTACTCCCTAATGGAAAAACAAAAGATAATTAAGAGTAACAACAACAACAATAACAAATTATTGATCATTGAGCCATCATTTGATCTTTGTATTGATACATTTTATATTTTTACTTTTCTGAAATATTTCAGGCGTACCAAAGGACAGAGTAATATTTCATTTGAACTTAAATAAGCCATTACATTAACTTGATTTTTTTCCTCATGTAGAATAACTTTTCCTTTCCATTGTTTGCCAGACTTCTCAGAAAGCATTACTATTTCATCTGACAAAAGTAGAATTTCTGAATTAGCTCCAAAAATATTTCTCTCTCCTCTGAAAAGTTTCAAAATAAGATTCCAGTGAAGTACAGTCCCTCAAAAATATACTCCCTGACTATACGAACAAGGATGAGAAAATGAAAACTCCCATACATTCTGGAATTATCAATGAGAAGCCTTGATGAATGTTTTATTTTTAAAATTCTTCCATCATGTGAATACATTTCATCTTTAAAAAGCAGGTAAAGGATAATCTTGACACATCAAAAACTCATGTGACAACTAAATCCTCAGTTGTTTTGAAACTTAGAATATGAGCTTTCCAGTGGGTTCTAAACTTGCAAACTGTGGATTCCCATCCTTACTGATAAACTTGATAAAGATGATACTAAATTTTATTCTTTCGTTTACATATAGTCATGCACCGTGTAATGATGTTTCGGTCAATGACAGACCGCATATACGACAGTGGTCCCATAAGATTGGTACCATATAGCACAGGTGTGAAGTGGGCTATACCATCTAGGTTTGTGTGAGTACACTCTGTGATGTTCACACAATGACGAACTCACCTAACGATGCCTTTCTCTGAATGTATCCCTGTTGTTAAGTGATGAATGACTGTATTTGATTAGTGTGTATTGACTTCCCATATGTGCCAGGACCTGTGATAGGAGCTAACAGAGGTCAGTGAATTGGCTGTGACATCTGCCCTTGTGTTGCTCATCTTCTGGCGTGATTCTCCATCTACCAGAATGGTATACTTCTTGGTGAAGCAAGGCATTGAACTGAATAATAGAATAATGTCATCAAGCATTTGAAAACTCTTACACTGTTAGAATTTTTCCTTGAGGTAATGTTTTTGTTCAATATCGATGTAATAAGCATTTATTGAGTATCTGCCACATGCTTGGAACTATCATGCTGTTCTACCCCACAACTCACAACTTCTCTAGCAGCTAATATAGGAAAATTTCAGTGAGGCAGAAATCAAGAGACCTTGAGTTCCACTGCTCCTCCTACGGATGATAAAGTTGCAGCCTTGAGTGATCTACTTAACCTTGCTGAGAATCAGATTCCTCAGACTTAAAGTGAGGAGGTTGGGTTATTAGATAAACTGTAAGGTTCCTACGGCTATATAATTCTATGATTTTTTAAATTTATTTTTTAGCTAAAATTTATTGAGCTCCTGTTAAATGCCATGCACTAAAGTTCTAACACTTTACATGTATTATCACACCTAAATTTCACAACCCTCTAAGGTAGATCCTATTATCTCCATGTTAAGGATGAAGAATAATTGGGTTTTGTTTGTTTGTTTGTTTGTTTTTTGGTGAGGAAGATTGACCCTGAGCTAACATCTGTTGCTAGTCTTCCCCTTTTTGCTTGAGGAAGATTATCCCTGAACTAATATCTGTGCCAACATGTTATGTTTTTACTCTAGTTGAGCATAGTCTGATTTCTTAAAGATGTGACGTTGGTTGGTGGTTTATGTATGGTGCGATTTGCTTGGATTGAACCCATGGAAAACACGTGCCACGAACACAACTCCACCATTGTTATTGATCAGGTGTGGTCTCCTACCTACTCACGAGATGTTGGCCGCAAGACACGTTCCCTCTATCGGCAGGTACCAAGATTACCAAAGGCATCCTCTTGATTATAGAGATTTGAAAAGCTGAGAAAAAGTCTTTCTTGTTTTCAACTCAACCTATTTAGTCCCAGAAAATATCAAAGAGCTGTGAACAAATGGCAGGTTCTCAATGCATTCCTGCGGACGATATCCAGTGAGAGCCTGCCCTACACCACGCAAGCACGGAAACCTTTAGAGTCCTGTGAACTGCACAGGGTTCCAACCCACCAATTAGGGGACAGGCAGCTTAGCTGTGGGTGCAAAGAGGAGAGTCGCTCTCCTTTCTGAAAGGGAATGAAGTTCTGTTTGTGTTTGCCTCTCCTCACACCTTCAAAGTCATGAAAGGACCCTGAGGTACCCTGTGGCAATTTTTGACATCAGTCTGTCACTGCCTGAAAAGCTGCACACCTCTTTCAATGCCTTGGTCAGACAGGAAGGAAGAGCGAAATCGCCAGCTAAGCAGGCTGTGGGCCTTGGTGAACAACTTTCCAACTTAGGAAGAGAAAAGAGAAGAAAGAACCAGGAAAGCATGACGGAATTGGGGTCAATAGTAATCACATTTGGGTGAGGATCTGTTTGATTAATGATCATATTAATCCTTGAGTTTCAGGGACAAGCCTCTGACCTTTTCTTCTACAACTGTAACAGTATGGCCATGATTCTCAGTGGGTCATGGGGAGGGGGGGTGGCTTTGCCCCTGCTGGACATTTAGCAGGATGTCTGGAGACGTTTTTGTTGTCACAACCTGGGAGTGGGGTGGGGTGGTGCTATTGGCATCTAGTGGGTGGAAGCCAGGGATGCTGCTGTAGGGGAGGAAGACATTTCCTCTACCCTCTCTGGGTTCTTCTGGCCAGAGAACAAATTAAATTCACATGAGACAGAATAGCAGGAGAAAATTAAACAAAGCTTTATAACATGTATACATGGGAGAGGCTCAGGCAAGCTGAGCAACTCGCCAAAAGGACTGAAGCCACCACCTTAAATATCATCTTCAGCTAACAACAAAGGAGGATATTGGCGGTGGGGGAAGTCAGTTACAGGAGGTTACCAGACAAACACAATAAACAAATGCAGATTTAAGTCCTTGCCTTTGGCATTGATTAAGAGTTTCTAGAGATAAGGTCATCCCCCCTTCTTCCTGGTACAGAGAGGAAGACACCTTTACAGATGGAGATTTCCTTTACAATGTAAATGTCTCCTAACAAAGGGCAAGCAAGTTCCACTCCTCAGAGCCTCCTTCCTGTCTGCAGTTTATTAAAAGTAACCAGCCCCAAATAATCCTCATGCCGAAGAGACATATCTTGGGGTGGCCAATTCCAGGCCCCCACATTGCTGAACATCCTATAATGCACAGGACAGCCCCACAACAAAGAATTATCCCATCCAAAATATCAATAGTGCCAGGGTTGAGAAACTAGTCTGGGCTAAATGCTTAATTTATGGAGCCAAACTGAGTTTCACTTCGTGACTGGTGACCTTGTATGAATTATTTGACCTCTGTCTCTCAATTCCCCATCTGTAAAATGGGATCATAACACTACTTTCCTTATAAGATTGTTATGAGGATTAAATGAGGTAATATATGTAAGGTTCTTAAAACAACTTCCAGCATATAGTCAACACGATGTAAATATTCGTTGTTATTTTTATGCAAAATGGCATGGAGATGTATAAGAACCATTGGAACAATAGAATCTCTGCACACCCATGTTTTTGAGGGGAACTTCACTAAAAGATCACCTTAAAGTATAGTGATCAATACAGATTGACTAATTCAATGTGACCGGTAAGAAATTGGAATCTAAGTGATAATGAGCTTTGTGACACTGTCAATATCCTCTGCTAATTTCCTACAGTTGATTTAGTGCTATGGCATTGAAATGGAAAAGATATCAATGTACATCCTAAGAAACCATATATGCTTGGGTGGTGTTTGAGGTTAGTTAGTAATCATGTTTTCAAGATCTTAAAAGATCAAAGATGTGTGAATTTCCTAAGTGGTTGTGGAACTGTGAGGGGGGGACAAGGAAAGACTAATGGACATGCAAGTGAAAATAAACTACTCACTTGGCAGGGCTGTTGGTATCCATAACGAGTGGAGGCACTTGACCTTTAAGATAACAAAGCTAACATTCCAAAAGGCCAGAGTCTGATGAAAGACCTTGAAAACTGAAGATGGTGAAGGTGGACAGAGCCAACACATTATCATATGATTTGTTCTCCCATTAATTGCAGAGGTGAAGATGCCAAAAAGGGATTAAGTACATATGACAAATTATAGGTGTTTGGCAGCAAAAAAAGGCCTGAATTGGCTGACCTGACCTGTCTGAATACTATGCCCAGAATTATATTTAATCTTGATTTGCATGAGAATCTGAAACTACCTGTACTAAACTTGATTAATAGTCCTTGACCTTGGGGCCCTTCTTTAATGCTCTAGATAGTTTCAGCAGCCAGCGGACCGACTCTGCTTTTCCCTATCATAGATTCTTTCTCTCAGAATGGAAGTTTTAATTAAGAAGATGTTTAACATTAGGGGTCGTAGGCAATTTCACAGAACCTCAGGAGACCAACTTAAAGTCACAGTTTCAGGCCAGCCTGTGATAAATTGACTTTATTTGTGAATCTAATGCAGGATCTTTACAGTATTACCGAGGCCCCACAAAGCTCCACAATGTGTGCCTTTATGTTGCAGACTCCTTTCTAGGCACAAAGGGCTGAAATTCACCTGGTTCTGGTGTAGTCTCTTCCCAGTAAAGTGAAAGAGGTCCCAGAGAACAGGTTAAGAGTAATGACTACCCTTTTCGAATACCTAATATAAGCATAATCAGACACTGTGCAAGGTATTTTAGATATTTAAAATATATTCATAAAACTCTCCCCATTTTGTAGACAATAAAACCAAGATTCAAAGAAGACAAGTAACTCGTTCAAGATCACAGAGCTGGTACATGATGGTGCCAGGATTTGGATCCAGGTTTGTCTCTCCCTGATGCCTCTTCTGCTTTATCGGGCTATCTCTTCAGCTCTCAGCACAGACAATCTAGCCCTTGAGCACTGCCTCCATTCAAAGAGTCTCTGCAGAAGGAGAGGGTTTAAGTCTCTTCTCTGCCGCAGGCTCTTTGTACCTGACATACTTTGTAATGCCTGAAATATTCTTCCCACAGCTGTTTCCTGGCAGCCTTCTCTCATTGTTCGGGTCCCAGTTCAATGTCAGGATTGTGGAGACGGCTTTCCTCCTGATCAGCCTAAATGAAAGTATCACATCCTAACCCCCATCCATCCATCAGGCACACAACTCTCATTCATTACACCTTCTTTTTTTTCTTTAGAGTGTTTATCACCAACTCACATTTCCCCCTTATGTATGTGTTTATCATCTATCTCCATCCTCCAAGAAGTTAAGGATTTTGTCTTCATCCCTGCTGTACCTCTGGAGTCTAGAAACAGTGCCTGGTTCATAGTAAGCACTTAATAAACATTCATTAGTATTGAAAAGAATGCTGGGCTGGGAGTCATGGGACCTGTACTTAATCCTGGCTCCACTCCTGGTTTACAGAGAATGTTGGACAAGTCAACCTTCTTGGGTCTCAAATTGTTTCTTCCTCTATAGATTGGATCAAATGACCCCTATGTCCCTGGTGTAGTCCCCGAACACTGATTCTAATAACACCCTGACTCACTCTGTGGGCCTGGGATAGAGTTCCCTGACTCTTCTCTTTGTAGGCCCCTGTCAACCTGCAAAAACCAGAAACCAGTTTAAGAGGGAAAGCATTTATTTGGGATCAAAGAATTGCAGTTTAGAGAGTATATGATGGTGCCAGGCTCCACATGCTCCACAGAGAGAGCACAGACTTGGCTAGAACCCCAAATAGTGTCCTGCTAGGGAATAAAAGCCAGGAGCTTTTCAAGGAGAACAAGGGAGGTGGTATTACAAAGAACTTTCATTGGAGCTGGAGGCAGAGAGTTAGTCTTGGTTAAACATTGATTGACTATTGATTCTGTCTTCAGTAAGTCCATCACATAATCCTTAGTCTTTGTGATCAGGATGTCTGTTTTTCTGCTGACTTCTCAAACAATTACTTGTAAAACAATTGTATTCTGGCTCAGTCCAAAGGTTTGTCCCAGTTCAAGATTCAAGACAGCAAGTCAGTTTCTCTGGAAAGGCAGCTCTGACTCCGTTTTAAAATGGCTCCACAATTGTCAATTTTGACAGCTTCAAAGGGGTTTTTCTAATATTAATAAGTGAAAAATGCTGCAAGCCCAGATCATCTTTAGTGACAAGGAGAGTTTGTTCAATGATGTTAATAATGAACTTTTTGGTGCCCTGAAAGTGAGTTTTGTATATAGAAAAAGCTAATTTAATTTTACTTTGGTCATAGAAATTAATATTCAATTTAATAAAGTTGCAAATAAAAAGTCTAGTTTTTCTGTTGGCTTTTCATCAATATGAAAATCTTATTGTATTTTATGTCTAATGAATTTTAGCAAATACTTTTTTTTTTTTAAGATTGGCACCTGAGCTAACATATGTTGCCAATCTTCTTTTTCTTTTTCTTCTTGTCCCCAGTGCCCCGCTACACAGTTGTATACTGTAGTTGTAGGTCCTTCTGGCTCTGCTATAAGGGATGCCGCTTCAGCATGGCTTGATGAGCGGTGCTAGGTCCACACCCAGGATCCGAACGGGTGAAACCCTGGGCCGCCGAAGCGGAGCAAGTGAACTTAACCAGTCGGCCACGGGGCTGGCCTCAGCAACTACTTTGATAGGGTCTTTGAATACTTGATCCCATTAAAATCTTTTAAACATTTAAACACTTTTAAACATTTTAAATTACGTTTACACATTTTATAGATTTGAGCCCTTATAAAAGACTTTAACTGACTGTCAAAGCTTTCCATGGCCTTTGGGACTACTTATAAATCTAAGAAATAGATTTATAAATATGGCAAAACTTGAGTCAGCTTAAAATTCTAATACTGTACATAAAGTTAGTAAGATTTCAACTTAACAAGTCTAAATCAATTTCTCAAACATATGTTTTGAATTGAGATGAACAGGCTGAATGTTATTCTGAAAGGTTAAATTTTATTAAACGTTTCTGGAACAAATAATTCCAAATATGCACAGGTTTCTTCACACAATAATATTCTTTTGTTTCGATGCACAATTTTACACTTGATTTTAAATCTTTCTGAGATTAAAATATACTTGTACTAAGGAAAAGATCACACATGCCCGTCCCTCCCTATTTTGAGATGTGTGTGTTTGTGTGTGTGTGTTTGTTTAAGCCAAATTCTAGGGACAGTCAGTAACACTGGTCAGATTCACACTCCACGTGTTGTCCGTTCACATGTGGTCAGAAAGATGACATTCCCCAGGTGGCCTCTACAAAGGCTCCAGCTGTCTTCACCTCCAATCAACTCTGGACAGTTTGTCTAATTCGTGTAAGAGTAGAAATACTGTGAGACAGTGGCTTGTTAGCATAACAGATGATAGAAATATGCTCTTCCACGGAGAATTAGTGCTAGTAAAGATATGTGGTCTGGTACAACATTTGAGACAGTCTTTACCTTCGGTGAAGAGCATACGAATCTTGCTGGCCCTTCACCATTAACTCCAAATGTATCCACGTGTGGTGGACTTTGGTTTGAGTCTTACCTTCTTAATAACATGGTGCTGAGGTTGTGGGTGAGTAGCTGATTGCTACTGTTATTAACCAAAAAGGACCTAATAGTTGTTCCTAACCAGTTTGGCTTAAGCCAGTTGGAAACATCCTTCCATGTAATTTTGCTATTAACTTATGGTTGCGTAATGAGAAGAGATTCTTTTTGGCAACTCTGATGGAACCCTATTACAGTTGCCACATCAATGAATTAATGACCGCAGGGGAGGTGGTGGTGTCATAGTCAGGATCTTTCATTTTTAACTCAGGGGAATCCACAATCCCCACGCTGTTGATTAGATGTTATACTTCCTCAGCTTTTAACTATGTCAGTGTCTTTTTTGTTGAATTTTGAAACCATTGAACTTGATGGAATCTTGTGTATTATATTTTATATTCATAGAATCACATGACTCTATGATTATTAAAATACTATTGGATTATATTTTAATACTGTCTCCTTCTTTTTTTGGTAATTGTTCAAGTCGGAACTCCCAAAAGTCATTCTACTTACAACGGAGATTAGGAGAAAACACCCTTGAATGCTGTGGCAAATTCTTAACAAATCTGGCTCTGGAAATACCTTTTATACCATGTAGTGGTAGGTCACTAGTATTTTATTCTTCAGGGAAATGTTTCAAAAGTGTTGGTTCCCTCACAGGGCACCAAGCACATGCTGAAATGTCAACTGGAGGAGCTATCTCCATTTGAAAAGAAGGGGGCATGTGGATGGCTGAGGGAAGGGATGTTGAGTGGGAGATAGAGGACAAAATTGCTTCCACTAGTATTTTTCACTATCAAGTTTGTAGGCAAAAGGCTCAGCCGTGAATGGAGGAGGAGAGCAGTCAAAGGTAAGTAATTTCAGATTTTTTGCTAGCAACAATTTCTTTAAAAGAAAGTTTCTGTGTAGACCCACTTTTTGATAGATTTTTCTCCACCAAGCAAATGGTATTTATTACATAGTAACTTATTTCCCCACTTTTCTTAATCAAAGACTTGTGTCTATTCTGATTAGCATGCACTAAGAAAGAGCTCCATACTGACTTGATCATTTCAGCTAACGCAGACAAAATTGGGATGCTAATTAGGGACATTTTAATTAGGCTTATCACAAATGAGTTCTCTCAAAATCACCTGGTGTTTGAAAAGAAATACAGATTTCTAGGCCCCACACCAAACCCTCTGGAATGATCTCTTGGGGTGGGCCCTAGGGATCTTCATTTTTAACGAGCACTGTCCTCATTCTTCCTGGGGTTCAGATTGCATTGCTCCTTGAACCACGCTTTCAAGAAGCACTGCACTAGAAATCCTGAAATATTGACAATAGCTTCCAGACCTCCCTCTGAACTGGCTTCAGATCTGGTGGCTTCTGGCTGGGAACCTCAGGAAGGTGGGTAATTGCAAACTCAATTCAGCGGCTCAGCCTTAGGCGCTACTTCAGTTGAAGCTCGAGAAGCTATGACTAAGCTGACCTTTTGTCATATCTCTTTTCCCCCCTGTTTATTTAAGTTGCCATCTTAACTGGCTCTTGAAGTCAAAAGTGCTTTTGTTCTCTGCATGAATGGTGTGATTCACATCACATCAATATAGCTTCAAAGGAAGAAAAGGCTCTCACCTGTGGGTAATCTCTCCCTCCCCCTGCCAATGCAACCCCGCTACCGGATTTTAAAGATTTTCTGTTTTAAATATTTCAGACTTCAGATTACTGTTCTTTTTTTCCTCCTTGGAAGGAATAAGGCCAAAAGAAATAACACCCACTGACAGCATTTTTAACAAAGGTGATTTGCTCTATGTAATGTATTTAAGGCAGTGATTCACACACTGCAAGCTTAAAATGCACAGCTTCCTGGGGCCACCTCCAGTGTCTGATTTAGGAGGGCTGTGTTTGTTGGGGGCGCGGAGCGGGGGTGGACCCTGGGAAATTGTATTTTGAGTCAATGATTAACCAGGTTTCTGAATCAAGATTTTGGTGAATGAACCCCAACAGATCACTTGCCCAGGTTGAATGATCAAGAAGTGATAAATTCTAACTAGGAGGACTGTGTTCTCTCTACCGTCTCAAGCTGGTGCAGATCAAAAGGACAAGAAGGAAACAAAGCCGTCTTATCTCCTTGCCATTTGTTGACCCTCACGGTGTTCCTTCGCTCACCTCTCCCTGCACCCCTTCTGTTTGCTCCATGGTTCGGCCGTTGCTTAGGGTCCCTGATCACGCGTGATTGTTTTTGTCTTCCTGCTTTTGCACATGTTCTTCTTTTAGCCTGGAATTCTTGTGCCCGGCTCTCTTCCCCCTGCTGAACTTCAAGACTCCATTCAAATATCACCTCCTTGTGAAGCCTCCCTAACACCTTGGGCTGAATAGGTCCTTCCCTTCTCTGTGCCCAATAAGATTTTTGTACATGCTAGTATTACGGTGCTGAGAAAGCTCTATCTCCTGTAATTTGTTTAAAATACTCCCTCATAGGCAGCGTGATAGGCATATGACTAATTTAGTAATAAACTCTACACCCTAGGGCCAGCTAGTGAAATATCCTGATCAGGAACCACCTTAAGAAATGGTAAGTTGGCATTTCAAAGATCTTATAATTTACACTCTAGACTTAGACGATTTAATTTAATCGCTTAGACATTGCTATCTGAATTGAGATCAAGGGATAGTAGAAATACTTTTTCACGGGTGAAATGAGTGGTATTTGAGATAAGTGGATTGTCTAGAAGAATGTGCAAACACCTCGGCCCTTCCACGAATGGGGCATGAGAACCTGGCAAGCTCAGCCACCGAACCCCTCAGGAATGCGCTCTAGGACAGGACTCCTTTTGGTCCCCGTCTTCCTTCCAGTTAACAGGAGGAATCTAGACGGGATGGTTAGGGGAATCCTGCTGCTGGAACAAGTCACCTCTGCTGCCAGAGAACCCCCCATGCATGACAGAGTCCTGAGTGGCCAACGCGGAAAGCTAGGACCACACTGAGCCCACGGGGATGGGGTGTAGGACAATGCCTTTGTCTGATTGTTTTGTCTCTGTGGAGAGGAAAACCTTTACCCTCTTGGGTTCAGTGGCTGGGGGGACCTGTGAATTAAACTAACAAAAAACAGGTTAACAAGAGAAAAGGCATGTAATTTTTATTAATATTTTACGTGCATGGAATTCACAGAAAAGAACTGAAACTTGAAGAAGTAGTTAGACTTGGGGGCTTAAATACCATCTTAACAAAGGAAAGAGGGTTTGGGTTTTGAGAGATGGTGTGCTGTGGGGGAACAGACTAGGAAATATATGGGGGAACCAATGGAAGATAAAGGCTATTTTAGTAAGTCTGTTCGCGCAGACTCTCTTGATGTCGACTCTCTGTCTCTGGTGATGCGTGCTCTTCTCTTGCTGGGTACCGTGGGTAGGGAGAGACCCTCACAAAGGGGGTTTCATGCCCTGTTTTTAGGCAGATAAGGGGAGGCCAGAGAACTCTTCCTGCCTCTGTTGATTCTCATCTCAATTGCCTTCAGCTCAAAATAATCTTTATACCAAGGTGGCGTATTTGGGGTAGCATGTTCTGATCCCCTTCACATCCTTGCTAATAAGTGTATCCTTGGCAGAATCTGGTGTGAGACTTGCTTTTATTATAACGTGCAAACAGCAGGGAGGTTTTGCGAGAGGTAGCGGTTGTTCTCACTCGCCTCTGGTCTAAAGGTTTAGTAGAGGCTGCCTAAGCCACCAAAAGAGTCCAACACCTGTGAATGGCCAAACTGTCTTGGAACAGCCATCTTCTTCTTCTTTCTATACCTGGTGATAGACAGTGCTGGCATAGTATGTGCTCAATAAATGCCCTTTTGTCTTTGACTCATTATAACTATAAAACAATTGGACCAACCTTATGATCCTTGACTGTTTTATAAAATTATATAGTCTGTGTGAGGGCTTTTATTTAAGCAGAGTGGCAACAACCAGATTGGAATAACAGATACTTTCATTTTTAGAACCTGCTCATTTGGGAAACTGAACAAAAATTACTAGCTTTCAATGAAGCCAGCACTTCAGGTGAAGTGCATTTTAAATAAAAATATAAATATACTAAAATAATGCTGACACACATGCTTTATGGAGTTTTTATATTCCCCTCCAAAAAAACCCACTGTGCAATTGATTTATCATCCCATTCCATACAGTGTGAACAAAGACAGCTTTAAGCATGGCTGCTGGGAATGCAAGATACACTCATTTGCAAACAGTGGTGTTCATTTTTCAACACTGTCAAGAAAATTCATCTAAAGAACTTATAAGCCTAAAGAGTTCCTACATTGGCCATTTGTCATTAGAAGCCTTCCCTACAACGTACAGGCATGTCAGGTTGTTAAGCATCTCCAGGAACGTTGTTCATTGAAATTTGTCAGAAAGATGATAGAATGTTATTTAAGTAGAACTTTACATGCAATAAATAGTACATTTGCAGACTGCTGAGAAAATTGATGAAAAGGATAATGTTCCATTTTGGACTTTAAACAAAAGGCAATCAATTAGTAGGACCAGTTTGAATAATGTGAAGGAAACAGTGCCTAGAAACTCTCCTGCTGAAAGATTGGATTTCAGGCTGAAATAACTGCTTTTGTATTAAAAAGATCTATAGCTTGGCGTAAACACAGCGTGAAAGGGAATTAGGAACGGAATCCATTTCTGGACTCAATCGCTCTCCAGAGCTTGATTCCTCGTGAGCCCTCTTTCTTTCTCTGCCTCGTCTTTATTATGGGCCGCGCTTCAACTTCCTTCTGAGCTCATAGCCACACTCTGACCAACATTTAAGATGTCCTCCCCAGCAAAGATTTTAAAGCGATTTAGAGAGAGATTATTAGCAGAAGCTTAGCGAGTGCTACTGATTTTCGGAACCTGCCCTCCGATGCTGCAGTGTGGAGCTGTCGGTGAGACCGCGTTCTGCTGCTGATGGGGATGAGTGAGCTTTGATGACGGGGCCTTTACATTAGAGGCAGCAATTTTTTTCTGTAAAGGTCCAAATAGTAAATATTTTAATATTTGTGGGCCATACGGTCTCTGTCACAATTCAACTCTGCCATAAGTAGCCCGACAGCAGCCATAGACAATACGTCAATGAATGGGCATGGCTGTGTTCCAATAAAACTGTATTTACAAAAATGGCAGCTGGCCCCTGCTCTACGTCAAGGGACCAAAAGTCACAACTGAACAAGTGCCACACAAAACTTAGATTTGGGCTCATGCATACATGTTTACAAAAAATAACTACTATCTCACGGATGATTTCTAATTTCTTATACGTGTATATTATCTTTGCATCATCAGTTGAATGGCCAGTATTTAACCCGAAGTTCCCTCATTTTTTCTTTTGTGCTTTCCTCTCTGGCCTTCTGTGTTTCTGTCAATGCTTCCTGACCTTAATACTGAATCAGGTTAGATTGGTCCCCCAGGAAATGGAACCTTTGGACTGTGCCTGTGAACTGTTGTGTACTTGCTGCACCAGAGCCAAAGACAAGAGAATAGATGCATTTAATTTCTAGCTGGCTCCATGGATGTCAGGTATCGGCACCAGTGAAATATTCTGGTTTTCTCCCCTTTCCCTGAGCCCTAGGGTTTTTATACAGGGAAATCAGAAGTCTTAGAAAGGAAGTTAACTAAAAAACAAAACAAAAAACCACCCTAAAACACATTGAACCTGAGGGATGTTGGATAGGAAAGTGACATCCACTGATTACATACATAGTTGTTCTCTTAATGCCTTCAGTGAACTGATTCACTCGCGGTGTCCCTGAAACTCACTATTCCCTTGGTGAGAGACGACCTGATTCCTACACCAGGTGGACTGTTTGGGCTTGTAGGCTACGTTCTAGTACATTACAATCATCTGGAAAACTGTTAAAAATCCTGTTTCCAGGGCTCCACTCCAGGCTACTTCCATCAGAATCGCTCAGCATGAGACTCAGGCGATTCTACTGTGCAGCCAGGGCAGCGAATCACTGTTCCAGCCCCTCCGAGAGTGGCCAGCGGCACGATCTGCATTTTACCAGGGTCTCTGGGGCACTCGTGTGCGCACTGAAGTGGAGAAGCCCTGCTCTGGTGGGGCCATGCCCTTTTGTCACCACCTGCTAAATAGCATGCATACCGAGGGTCAGTTGTGTTTGTTCTTAAATCTGCTTATCCAGTTGTGATTGTAACTATGTAAATATTACATAACTGATGTGCACAAGTGCACAAAGAGAGTTGTTTCTATGAAAACGAAATGGAATGTTTTGAAAGACAAGAAAGATAAGTACAAAATTGCCTGTAAAATGAGATAGAAAAAATGGGGCAAAAATTCATAAAATTCTACATTAGTTGTGCAGTTGTCTTGCTTCACAATTGTCTTTCAGTTGTGCCATTTGAAAAAGCTAAAAGGGCACATTCTGGATCCTGAATTTTGGGTGTGGTTCATGTAAGAAGGATGACCTGAAGCTCCAATGATCAGTGGATCATAGTCAAAGAAAAGACCCTCCATACAGATTAACATGGGTAAACGAATATTTTAAGGTAAAATATAACAGATTTAAAATGCATACATTTTTATGATGTCTCAATTGATTTTTTTTGATTAATTCACTAACCTCTGCTCTGGATCACACTGGATAACAAAAGCTTCTCCTAATGCTCGACTGATGAATCAACCAGCTGGCCTGCTTCCTCCCTTCAGGGCCCAGCTGGTCTTGCTCTGTGAGAGTGGTTTCTGGACTTTCGGATTCACTGACAAGGAAAACTTCAGAAGTATTTTGGAGAACTCACAGAGAGTTGCCTATGTAGGAGAGGAAGACATTTCCTCTACCCACTGTGGGTTCTTCTGGCCAGAGAATGAATTAAATTCACATGAGACAGAAGAACAGGAGAAAATTAAACAAAGCTTTATAGCATGTATACACGGGAGAAGCCCAGGCAAGCTGAGCAACTTGCCAAAATGGCTGAAGCCCCCACTTTAAATATCGTATTCAGCTAAAGACAAAGGAGGATGTTGGGGGTGGATGGAGAGTAGATCATGGGAGATTACACACAAGTACAGTAAACAAATGCAGATTTAAGTCCTTGCCTCTGGCATTGATTAAGAGTTTCTAGAGATAAGGTCATCCCTTCTTCCTGGTACAGAGAGGGAGACACCTTTACAGATGGAGATTTCCTTTACAATGTAAACGTCTCTTAACAAAGGGTAAGTAAACTCTGCTTCTCAGAGTTCCTTTCCTGTCTGCAGTTTATTAAAAGTAACCAGCCCCAAATAATCCTCATGCCAAAGAGACATATCTTGGGGTGGCCAATTCCAGGCCCCCACACCTACTTCTTATGAGATCAATTAAGGAGGAAAAAGCTAGCCCTATCATGATTATCCATGCTTTCAGAAAAGAAAGGACATAAAAAAGTTAGAAGAACACAATCTCAAGATGAAAGAGGTCCTCAAATGGCAGAAAATTAGTTTTATGGAAACAAATTAATTTTTAAAAATTTCTCTCATTTTACTGTGAAGTAGCAAAAAACATCACAGCCCTGCTGCCAATCACCTGGGAACCACGCTTCTCTTTGGCGCCTGAAAACAACTGAACTGAAGCATGGACCTCGGAAGTTTCCCTCCTCACCAGGACTCTCCTCTGATGCCCTTCCTGACACAGGTGAGCATGATCTCCTTGTGCCGTGGTGCCTCTGTTAGCACTCACCTCACCCTGTTGTAGCTGTTAGTTATCTGTCTATCTTCACCCCCGCATTGTGAACCGGGTCACCCTCATTATCTCTCTCTCACACATAACACAGTACTTGATACGTGGGGGGAGGCCATGCGTGTTTGTTGCATGAATGAATGCAGCAGGACAGCTGCAGATACATTTAAGTCAAAGGGAAAATGGAAGTCATTGCAAGATATACACTATTCTGCCTTTCTAAGATTCCAGTTGAATATTTGCTGAATTGTCAATAATGTGGTAAGATATGTCAGTAATTAAGTACTGTAGAATTGGCCATATTTGGTTGCATTTTTTTGATTACTTCTCCATTATGAATCCATTTACTGTAGGAAATTTAATTAATATTGATTTTCAGAATGAAGGAATTTCAGGATAAGAAAAACATATTAGCTGTTTTTATTTCTTTGTATTTTCATTAAATAGTAACTTTTATAGCAAAGCTCTGTTGTTTTTATCAATATAACAGAAAGAAATTTTATTATATTGGTACCAATCAATCCAAGAGATGAAAGGTGAAAGTGTACCCTCAGGGTTCCTTAGAACGGACAGGGGAAGTGAGAGTTGTAAAGAAATGGAAGTACTCTTTCCTTTTGAAAATAGGATATCGAAGGAATAATTAATATCTCAAATTGGTTCTTGGAAAAATAATTTCCTCCTGTATCTGAAATGATGTAATTATCCTTTGTCCTTTCATTAAACATCAATAACTAAGTGCCAATAAGGCATGTTGATTATAATTAATCACAATGCCCTTACACTGATGTTCTGTTTGTAAATTTGAATTTTAGGTGCCACATATATGGAATTCTTTTTTAGAATAGGATAACACACTCAGGACCGATACTCCCATTACCCTTATATTCATCTTCCTCTGCTTCAATAAGAATGAAATTTGGGTCATTTATTAACATTTTTGTCTTACTGGTAATACTATTAACCTGTTAATTAACATGCTGTCCTTCATATGTGAAAATTACCCTTCTGGTGTGTTGTGAATCAAATGTGAGAGCTAAGATGTTTTTCTTCTGCTGTTGTCCATCTCCCATATTCTCTGACTAGAATTCCCTCTACGGCCATTAGAATAAGAGTGGCTGCTGCCTGAGTGGTGCAGCTATGGGCTTGGAGCAGAACAAGCCATCTGGTCCTTGTGGGATGGAGCCCAGGCCTGGCCTATTTAGCACTATGCCTTGGCCCTTCTAGCTGATGCCTCATTTAGATCCACTAGTATGGCTTGTTGCTCTGAACAATAGGGACTTTTCCACATGACAATACCTGGTAATGGACTTCTTGGTCTCTGAATACTCTGTCTTTTATTTGAAATTTAGAAGTATATTGACTCAACACTTTGGTTTTAATTCAGTTACCTTTTTTTAGATTAGAAACACAGTTCTGAAAATGCAAGACTAGATTTATTGCTCTCTGTCTGTTAAGAGCTTTATGGGTCAGGTCTTCCCATGCAGGAAGTCAGTATCCTTCACAGATACAATATATTTTTGTGCTGTAGCCAAAGCTTTCATTTTGGAAATGTGACTTGGAGAATGAAGCTGCCATCATGTGGGGGATAAGCTGAGTCAGGAGCAGGCCGTTCTGCAGCACTGGTGAAAGCAGAGATACCCACCATGTAAACCAGTCTGTCTGCACCATGCCATCAGGGGATGGCTGATGGGACCAGGATAGGAATCCCAGCTCAGGACTGGTTGATGCATAAGGTACATTTGGAGTTACAGATGCTTAAAAAAAAAAGATTCTGCATATTGAATCATAATAATCTAATTCAAGCTTATCACAGCTTTGTTCCTCCTGAGGCAAAACAGTATTTTATTTTTTGTTTCATTCCATTTCTTGGATAACCGAGCGTCTACAGGGTGGAGGACTCTACACGTGAGAGAAGACTTACATCGTCTGCTTGACTTCTTGATCCATTCAGCACCCAAGCACCTTGCCAGACATTGTGCTGAATGCTTAGGATCCAAGATAAAAGGCCAAGAAGCTATCTGTTCCTGGGGAGCTCTCTGCTCTACTCTGATTTGAGTGTGGAGGTCTGTGATAGACAATAAACGAATATACACGTACGTAAAGAACAATTTCTGTAATTGCAGGTTGTCATTAGGCCTGAGAAGGAAGTAGAAACCAATAGGGGCAGTAAAGGTCTGCGTTGGCATTAGCACAAGTCTTTGCCGTCACTGAGCACCCCAGGGCACGATCAGGATCTGGGGTCCCCAGTGCTGCCTCTAAGACCCTGGAAAGGAGGAACCACCTTGCTCATCTGGCTGCTACAGCTTAGAGAGGTGTCCAGAAGGCAAGTTAAACTGTCAAAATGTCTTCCTTTGTCATCTGCCTAAAGAAACAAATTTGAATTTTCTATGCCATTCACTACTTCTTGAAGCTCTTCCCAATAATTGTTTCAAATGGCCCAATGGGTAAGGTTTCTGCCAACGTTCTTACTACAGCCATAATAGTGCTCAACTGTCACCTTAACGATTTTATGTACGACGAACTTTAATGGAAAATGTGCCACTTTGATGAAACCGAAGAAACCTGAAAATGGGATATAGAAAATTACACTGTTACTATGGTGATAGCATCTCTTTGACAGTTGAAGAAAATCATTTAATAAAGTTATAAAAGCCCAGTAAATATTGGACAGCTTTATGGAAATGTAATAAACTGAAGTCATATATCAAAAAGCACTAAAACTCGTTTTGCATTTATGGCACACAGCAAAATTATAATGCAGATGAGGACTAAATGACCTACAAATGTTAAACGCGCAGTAAAGCATGGGATATGTCAACCAGAGTCTCTGTGGTTTTCTGTGCAATGTGTTCAAGTTAAATGCACTTGTGAGGAGAAACATCTGCTTTTTCCTAGGACTGTGTATATTTTGGCACCTTTTCTGCGCCAGAAAGGTAGGACAAAAACCATCCCTATTTGCTTGCAGATAATCAGGTAAGATATTAAGAGAAATGAGGAAGCCCTGTATCCTGGGATATGAATTTAACAAGGCAAACACTGATAACATTGTTAGCCTGGTGCTGCTGCTCAGCCTGATGCAGAATGTGATTACATTTTGTGTGCATGCCGTGTCCTCCGGTCTGTGAGGAACCCATTGATTTTATTCTCGAGACATAGCCATTGTTTTGCATTTTCCCAGACACCATTGTCAGAAGCTGAGCTGGAAGGTATTTTGAATGCTGTGTCCTGGGATAAAAGCTTTTCAATTCGTAGAGAGCATTTGATCCTACAAAGACACAGATTTCTCTCCAGCAGCTGGTCTAGATTTCCTGCAGAAAGAAACTGAAGGGGACAGGGTCTTCCTGGGGCACAAAGAGGAGGCATTTCCAGCTAAGAAATTGAAGGTGCGCGTGCATATGTTTTACTGTGTAATTCAGCCAACTGCTCTGGGATAATCAAGGGGGAACTATACGGCTCATTCATAAAGATGGCCAAACCAAGTGAAACTGTCCATCCATGATCACATACACACAATCAAAACCACAGCGCTGACGAATGGTTTTCGGAGTCAGCCAATGAGCTAAAGCAGAGCCAGCAATCTCGGAACTTTGTGTGGTCAAACCTTAGGCACCTGTTTATCTTTCAGGATTCATCCTCCTAGGTTTGGCACGAGTATCTCTCAAGTGGCTTTGAAGGTTTCCATATTCTGTTTCTTTGGTTCCTACGCTTGAGGAGTTGTCAAATATTCTGCCTTCAGTTTCTCAAGATGGCTCTCACACATCTTTCCAGCTCCCCAGGGGTGTCGCTCAGGGCATTTTCCTAACCTCTTGTCAGGACTCTCTTGGATTCCATACTTGTTTAAAGGGATGTGTCGCATAGAAGAGTTGAGAGCAGTGTTTCTTGAAGAGCATTCTTAGGCAGAGGTGTTGGTTTGGCAGGGGATGAGTAGAGACAAAGGATTATAATAAAATTAAACATAAAATGTTCTGGGTAAGTGTTTTACCTTTTATTAGACTATAAAATTTGAAGTGAGAAGTGGCAGATGAGGCTTCACAATTAGCTAATGATAATGGGATCCTTGTTGGAGCATGTCTTACATGCTGGCACCAAGTGTTTTACGTGGATCCTTTAATCCTTTTTTTTTTTTACTTTTTTTAATTGAGATATAATTGACATATAGCACTGTATTAGTTTTAGGTGTACAAATAATGATTTGCTATATGTATATACTGCAAAATGATTACCACAATAAGTTAATATCCATCACTCCACATAGGGTAACACATAGTTACAGGTTTTTTTTTCTTACAAGGAGAACTTGCAAGTTCTATTCTCTTAGCAACTTTCAAATATACAATGCAGCATTGTTAACTGTAGTCACCATGCTGTAAATTACATCCCAGGCCTTATGTTATCTTGTTACTGGAATTGTACCTTTTGACCACCTTCATCCCATTCAATCTTTACAAACTTTAAGGCAGCTATTATTATTATTTGTATTTTTCAGAAGAGGAATTAGATAAAGAGAATAAGTAAATTGCTCAAGGTCACATAACTACGTGGTAGGACTAGGACTCAGACTCCAGTCTCTAGGAATCTAAGTCCAGTGCTTTTGACGATTACACCATAACAAGGTAAACCTGCTCTAGGTGTAGCTCTGCGTAGCAATCCCTTCTAATGGAAAGAAAGGGTGCTATAATTAGTACCCACCACAGAACTGAAATCTAGAACATCTTTTCATCACTAAGTCCCAGGAAGGCCATGCAGTGCACGCTGGGGCTCTTCTTGGGGGCACTCTAGGAGAGCTGATGCAGGGGCCACAACAGGGATGTCAGAAAATTGATGGACAGCCCAACCCAACACCGAGTTAGGAAAGTGAAAATGAACTGTGAGTTTGGGAGATAAAACTATAGATCAGAGGCTGGAATACAGGTATAAATCAAGACAGGGCTAATGTGAATGAAAAAAGCTGGATTCAAACTGAATATTGCAAAGAAAACTTCTGGCTGATGTGGAGTTTAGTGTACTCCTGTTGGGCCAGGATCAGTGCCTTAAAGGACCTTGACTCAGTGAAAGAGAAGGAGGAAGGTGGAAGAAAGGAAGGAAGTTACATATGGTGTATTCTCCTTATAAAAATTTAGAACATTCAGGGAAATAAAAAACAAAAAGGAAAGAAAAAAAATTTACCACAGCTCCCATCTTCTAAAGAAAACTGCAGTTAACATTTTGGTATATTTCCTTCCAGTCTTTTCTTCTCCAGGTAAAAGATTTACATACTTTTATGCAGATGTGCCAAACCATGTATACAATTTAGTGTCCAGCTTATTTCTTTTAATATAACACAAGCATATTCTGTATAATCATAAATCTTTATAAATATTTTTTATCGTCTATGTGATATTCTATCATTTACGTGTATGGTTATTTATTTTTCCCTTTTATTAGATTTTAGAAGATTAGCATTTAAAATTTTCAGCTGCTGTTCTCTTACGTTCATTCTTTTTTTCTCTCCGATTTAGTACTCTTTCCTCATAGATACCCCTGAGGTGGAATACCTGCGTCAAAGGTTAAAGACCAGTTTTGACCCTTGACACATATTGCCAAAGTGATTTGACTTCCTCCAGCAGTGTTTGAGGATACCCTTTTCACTACATTATCATCAGCATTGAGTACTCTCATGAAAATAAAAAGCAAAAGTAAACATTAGGCAGAATATGGCACTGTATTGTTTGAAAAATTGCGTGTCTTTGATTCCCAGTAAGCCAGATATTTTCCCATAAGATGGTTAATCATTTGCATTTCCCCTTTTTGTGGATTTTCTATGCACATCCCTTGCCATTCTTCTCTTGAGATCTTTTTCTCCTTCTTATAGTGAAATATGTGTTGTATATACATAAGAGTGTATAAAACATAGGAACAGTTTACAGAGTAATTACACAGTGAACTCCGTGCAACCATAGCCCAAGTTAAGGAACAGCCTGTAAAACATTACCCTGCTCCCCAGGCCCACGTGGCCCTCTTGACCATCACTTTCTTCTTCCCTGCATCCTAGGACTGCACGCCCGTGCTGCCCTGGTAAACTTGATCCTGACTTTGGATTAATCATCCCCTTGCTGTTCTTAATATTTTTGTTACTTACGTAGGCATTCATAAACACTTGATGTTAGTTGTTCCCGTTTTTGAACTTTATGCAAATGGAACCCTACCCTGAACTCTTGTGACTGCTCGTTTTATTGAAGATTTTGTTTGTAGGATTCATTCTTGTTGCTGTGTGGAGCTGTAGTGGACCGGAATATTATTTCCATTTATTTCAGCAACTTTAAATATGATAGCATTTTTTTTCTATATTTGAGGTAAATATGTTTTCCCAATTTTTAAAAATTGCTTGTAATTTTGGTTATATTTCAACATACAGACATTTTAGACAAGTTTACATGCTGAAATCCATTGATCTTTTCTTTTATGATATCTTTCATTCCTTTGAAACTTAGAAAGTCCTTTCCTCCCAAGGGTGTTGATAAATATTTCCTCTTATTTTAGCACTTTTATGCTTTGATTTCTGTTTTTGAAAAAAGAAATTAACCCTTTAATCCGCATGTACTTATTTTGGTTTATGGTCTGATTTGACATCTAGATTGATTTTCCCTCCCAACAGCTAACTCCTTGTTGAGTAATACTTTCCCACACCGAGTTGTGCCTCTTTCTTTGTGTAGCAGGAAGGAGGCCAAGCTGGATTTAGGGGTGCAAAAGCAAGTGTGTTCAGGTGGAGGGTTGAACACAGGGGGAGTGATCCAGTGTTCAAGGGCGATAAGGAGGTCTTCTGAGGAGGCAATGATTGGACTCTGTGTCATAGGACCGATGGGAGACTGCCAGGGGCGCAGTAAGGGAGGGGAAGGAAGGTGGGTGAACATTCTGGGTAGAGGAAACTGACAGTGCAAGGTGGTTTGTGGTTCTAAGCTTGAGCAGCTCTGGCATCAGCAAGTCCAGCTCAAGCTTGCGAGCTCTATATGGTCTCCTGTAACACACTTAAGTTTTCTGTTTCTTAGTTTATTTATCTATAAAATGGGGATAAGTGGGTTCCACATCATAGGATTATTATATGCAATTACAAGATAATTCATATAAATTCTTAGCAGAGTACTCGGTATATCTAAGCGCTCAATAAATATTTGCTGCTAATATTATTTACATATTGGCCACTGCTCACTCTATCCCTACTGCCTTCCACCAGGTGTGGGGACACATGTCAGACAATCAATATGTATTTGCTGAGTGAATACATGAAGAACAGAAACTTGAAACATCACAGTATCTTCAGGAATATGGAAGCAGTTTGGTGTTGCTTGAATAAAATTTGTGAGGAAGTCAGTGGAGTCGGGACTAAGTCATGTAGGAAGGTCCTGGAACAGCATTCCAGGGAGCTTGTTCTTTCCCTTGTGGGCAACAGGAGACACTGGATGGTTTTCAGCGGAAGAGTGACGGAGGGCATGATCAAGGACAAATGTTCCCTTCCACCGTGCACAAAAATCGACTCAAAATGGATTAAAGACTTGAATGTAAGACCCGAAACCATGAGACTTCTAGAAGAAAACATAGGCAGCATGCTCTTTGACATCGGTCTGAGCAGCACATTTTCAAGTTCCATGTCTGACCGGGCAAGGGAAACAAAAGAAAAAATGAACAAATGGGACTACATCAAACTAAAAAGCTTCTGCACAGCAAAGGAAACCATCAGCAAAATGAAAAGACAACCTAACAATTGGGAGAAGATATTTGCAAACCACATATCAGATAAGGGGTTAATATCCAAAATATGCAAAGAACTCATACAGATCAACAAAAAAACCAACAATCCAATTAGAAAATGGGCACAAGATCTCAACAGAGATTTCTCCAAAGAAGATACACGGATGGCCAACAGGCATATGAAAAGGTGCTCAACATCATTAGCTATCAGGGAAATGCAAATCAAAACTACAATGAGGTATCACCTCACTCCGGTCAGAATGGCTATAATTAAGACAGGAAACAACAAGTGTTGGAAAGGGTGTGGAGAGAAGGGAACGCTTGTCCACTGCTGGTGGGAGTGCAAACTGGTGCAGCCACTATGGAAAGCAGTATGGAGTATCCTCAGAAAGTTAAGAATAGATCTACCATATGATCCAGCTATCCCACTGCTGGGTATTTATCCAAAGAACTTGAAAACACAAATACTTAAAGATACATGTACCCTTAAGTTCATTGCAGCATTATTCACAATAGCCAAGACTTGGAAGCAACCTGGGTGCCCATCAAGGGACGAATGGATGAAGAATATGTGGTATTTATACACGATGGACTACTACTCAGCCATAAGAAATGATGAAATCTGGCCATTTGTGACAACATGAATGAACCTTGAGGGTATTATGCTGAGTGAAATAAGTCAAAGGGAGAAAGTCAAATACCATGTGATCTCACTCATAAGTAGAAGATAAAAACGAGAAACAAACACATAGCATTGGAGATTGGATTGGTTATTACCATAGGGGAAGGGGGAGGGGGGAGGGCAAAAGGGGTGATTAGGCTCACCTGTGAGGGGATGCACTATAATTAGTTTTCAGGTGGTGAACATGATGTAATCTACACAGAATTTGAAATATGATGTACATCCAAAAATAAATAAATAAACAAATAAAAGATAAAATAATTACCCTAACGTCCTGGAGACCGGTGGGAGACTTTCAAGATCCCCAAACCCATGTCCTCTGCCACCTACAAAACACTGGGAAAAAGACATTTAAATTTGATATTTTCTCAGAAATATTCAAAGGTGAAGGTAGTGTGTCCTTAAATAAACCACTTCAGCCTTCAGTAGATCTGTTTAGAGGTCTTATGTAGGACCTTCTTTATTTCTAAGGTAATTCCCTATGTGTTCCTGGGGCAAAGTTTGCTAGCTGCCCTCTAATGTCTGTCCTCTCCTCTTTTTTGGTAACAGAACCTACAGTTTTTAGCTGGAAATTTGGCTATCTGCAATTAGGACTGCACTACTCAGTCTCCCTTTTGGCCTGCTGGGACCTGTGACTGGCCAACAGAGTGATAGCAAAAGTATTACGGGCAATTTCAAGGATCTATTCTTTTTTTTTCTTTCTTTTTCTAGATTGGCACCCGAGCTAACAACCATTGCCAATCTTTTTTTTTTCCTGCTTTTTCTTCCCCAATCCCCCAAGTACATAGTTGTATATTTTAGTTGTGGGTCCTTCTAGTTGTGGTATGTGGGACGCCACCTCAACATGGCCTAATGAGCAGTGCCATGTCCGCGCCCAGGATCCAAACCGGCGAAACCCTGGGCTGCCGAAGCAGAGTGTGTGAACTTAACCACTTGGCCACGGGGCTGGCCCCTCAAGGATCTATTCTTAATGGGAAGGGACATGACTTCTTCTTTGCTCCACCTGTTTCTCTGCTGGGTAGAGTGCAGACATGATGTGTGGAGCTTAAGCAGCCATTTTGGACTATAAAGTAGAAGCTGTACACTATGGATGGTAAACCTGCTTGTTAGTCATGGCATCTCCCAGACTATTTATGTGAGAAATACACTTCTATCATTGTTATTCTGTCATTTCTGTCATTTGTAGCTGCTTTTAATTTTAACAAATGTCAAATCACGCCTATTTGTTCTTAATCATTAGACAAGAAATGCAGCATTCCTCTCTCTCTGTATACACATAAAAATCCCTCTCAAATAATAGGCAAGAATGAATAGATTTCTCCTCTACCTTTAGTGATAAAATATACCTATCACTTTTTTAAGCTTTTTCACCCAGATCACACTTTTCTGATTTGCAGTGTTTTCTTTTGGTTTCCTGAAGTGCTTCAATGCTCCTCCCTTAAGCATTCCCCAGAATGGGATTAATCCTGTGTAGAATGGAGAACTGCTTGGCACGGCCTCAGTGTAGCTTAGTCTTGTTTCTCAGTTCCAGAATGGTGTTGGCATCTTTCAGTTATTTCTCCGGTGAGCCTCATAGTTAAGAATATAAGGTTATGCTCTCCCATGGCTAATTTTTTCATTTCTGACTTGTGTGCATCCAAAGCCAGTAAATTATATCCTGGCCTGGAGAATCACCCAGAACTTTGCTCCTTGTCGTGTACACAAGAGACAGAGCCTCATCATGATCTTGTGGGGAGGGCCAGGGAGAAGGCCGCAAAGGCTGGACAAGAAAAAGCGATAGTTCTGATGCTTGGCGCTGAGCGTCTAACTCGATAAAGGAATTTTTTAAAAAAGTGAGTGTAATAGCACAACCACAAGGACCTACAACTAGAATATACAACTATATACTGGGGGGCTTTGGGGAGAAGAAGAAGGAGAAAAAAGTGCGTGTAAATTGATGTCTTACTGTTCTGAGAAACAAATAACTGAGTTTTTGCTTCAGTAGGAATTGCAGTTGAGAAATGGGTTTTGGAAATAAATAGGAACGGCAAGTGGATAGCAGCTCAAAGAGGTAACCATTCACCACGTCGCTGCTTCTCGGCGGCTGTGAGAGGAGGCACAGGTCCTGTCCACACGGCTGTTTAGGTGAGTGAGTGGACGTCGTGCTTTTCTTGCTGGCTTCCTCCTCCTTTTCTGGATTGAGTGGTTGATTTGGTTCATGTGCCCATTGGACAGGATTATTTTTTAAGCATCACTGGTTCACATCAATAGAGACGTGAAAAGATATTGAAGAGTCAGAGTGGAGTACCAGTGAGAACATGGACTTTGAAGGGAGCAACACCAATTCAAAGCCCATTTTGAATCAAGCCCACAAGCTGCTTGCTCTTGAGCAATTGATTTGATATTGTGCCTGGGGCATAGTAAACACGCTCCAATTGCTTGTTGAATAAAGGAGTGGAAATATGTGTACACATCTGTATACTTTCTATTTACTTTCCTTTAGACTTCGGTTCCCACAAAAGGGGTGCATGGGCTGCCGCTGGAAGGCCACGTTGGTAAGGAAGGGGTCAGGGCGTAGGTCGAGGGCCTGGGTGTGAGGCAGGATGGAGCGTATGTGTAGGTATGGAACAATCCCCAGCCCATCAAAGACTTCTGGTTTGCTTTGGTATTTCACTCAGATGAGGAAGTGTAAACAGAGGGCTCTGTCGGGTTATGACTTTTAAAGGCTAAGCCACCTATTTCAGGAATCAGGTGGCTGATGTTTTGACACTGGTCTCCCCCACTGAGAGGTATGAAACCTCTCAGGTGCAACATTCTAGCGTTTAGATTTCTACTCATGATTCTGGCTCAGGGCAAACAAACCAGAGGAATTACCTGGGGCTGACAGGTTGTGCATGAAGATGGCCTCCTTCCTGGAGACAGAAGGCAGGGAGCTCCCTCTCTCTCAAGTCAACGGGGTGCTGTTCCCCCGACATGTCACCCTCACAGGGGAATTTGTGTGTATTGCTCCAGAAGGTTACTTGACATAAACCTTTTGTTAAGGTTTCCCTTGATTACACATCTGCTGAACTCAGCCTCTCCAAACCGCAAGCTCTGGTGTTCATGATGTTTAACGCACACAAATCTCACTTTGCTACACACTGATTGGAATTCATAGCATTGCACTGGCTCTAGACCAACAGGTTTTATTAGGCAGCTTTGATTATCCGTACAACCTTCTCCCTGCCCGCTCCCCTGCTTCCATCCTGTGCACTGCTTAACAAGATGAAATGAGATAAGGCATGAGAAAGAAAGTGTTATTTAAAGGCAAAGTGCTGTGCACATGTCAGAATAATAATGTGCTGATTTACTTAGCTACCTATATTAGCCTATAATTTGGTCCCAAACGCAAAAGGCCCTTGGCAAAAAGGTCTTTAGAATCAGATTTTTTTTTCTCCTTTTTAAACTTGACGATCAACGAGGCCATCTTCATGCACAACCTGTCAGCCCCAGGTAATTCCTCTGGTTTGTTTGCCCTGAGTCAGACTCATGAGCAGAAATCTAAACGCTAGAATGTTGCACCTGAGAGGTTTCATACCTCTCAGTGGGGGAGACCAGTGTCAAAACATGAGCCACCTGCTTCCTGAAATAGGTGGCTTAGCCTTTAAAAGTCATAACCAGACAGAGCGTGTGTTTTGTCTGGTTTGACACTTGGTTCCTTTGGGTTCTCACTGCAGCAGATTGGGCTAGCTCACATCCGGTTTTATAGAATTTCTATCTTCTCTACATCTGTAGCCTAGCTCAAAAGTCGAAGTTCTGAAGTGTGAGATCACCATCCCACCTGAGCCGTGGACAATAGCGTGTCTAAGAGAGGACATGACATGTACTCCATTTTCATGACATTCCTTGAACCATTTGATATAGCTCATTTGTCATTTTATTCCCTGAAAAAAACATTTGATAAGTCTATGTACTCTGCTGTGGGCTCTCATGGCTCAAGAAAAGATTATTTTCTTAATTTTAATTATTTCTCAGAATTAAAATGTAAAAATGTTGAAGATGAAATAGATAAGATAGTAAACTTTTAATGAATCTCATGGAGCAGGAACCACAGATTATAATTTAAACATTGATGGAGTTACTGAATTATGATTCAACATCAACGAATGATATTCAATCATTCATTCAAAAGGATTGAATTATAATTCAAACATAAGTGTGGCGCAAATTAGTCAGGACCCACCAGACACAGCTCCAGGTTAAGAATTCTTCTGAGAACACGAATCTGGGCTCAGAATTTCTTTGTGGGTCCTTCCTTGATGCAAGTGCAGCCCCCATACAGGTGCCGTGGTAGTAACCGAATCAGCAGTTTCTCTAAAACGTCAGGCGAGGCAGCCCTGCCGTGGGGACGCTTTCGAAGGCACTAGTGCAAAGGGGAAAGACGCATTCTCTCCACTACTCGGGAGACCGCAACCGTGGCATGTGAGGGTGTCAGTGGGCCGGTGGCAGCACCAGCAGGTGACTGCAGTGCCTGAGAGCAGCAGCCATACCCAGTGGAGAAGGGGACTTGTGGACCATCCCTCTCGCTGGGGGTGGAGGTGGGGTGTGGAAGACTTTCTGGGGTCAGAGGGCAGGCAAGAGCCAGTGAAAGTTGTGTCTTTAGCATTAATGTGAATTTAGCCTGATGGAACTCTGGGAAATTTAGGTTATATATACAACCGGAAATCAGAAGGGGAGGAAAAAAGAAAATAAATAACGAAAGAGTGTAACTAACTCCTGTCCAGACCTTTCTTGCTTGCCCCAATCAAATGTTTTCAACTGCCCGTGAAACATGGCCATCTGGATATTCCTAAATTCACCATGTCATGAACCAAATTCATCATTTCTCCTCTTTCCCCTCAGATATCCCTATTTTTTTGTTTTGTTCTTTATTTCTGTAAATGCCATGTTTATTTTTTAAGACATCCAGACTTGAAAATGAGTACACTGTGATTCTTCCCTTTCTTTCATTCCTAACATCCAATCGGTTGATGAATGTCCTAGATATTACCTCTGGAAACTGACTTACACGTCTCTTTTCCACCCTATCACGTGGCTCCGCTTGAGATCAAGCCTTCATTTCCACCTGCTTGCCTGTTGTGAATAGCTTCCTAATTTGTCTCTGCCTTCTGCTCTTGGGGCTCTTCTAACCAATTTGTATACTGATGTTAGTCTCCCTTCCTGTAACACAACCCTTGTCATGTCACCCTCCTGCTTGACAACCATCAGGGGGTCTCATTCAACGAGTTAAACAGAAACTCCTTACTCAGATCTAAAACCCTCAAGAATGAGCTTCAATCTGCCCTTTAAATGCATCTCCAATCACCTCCTCTACTGTCAAACTCTACTCCAGTCACACCTGAATATGCCCTAAGCTCTTCTCTCTTAGAGTTACTTTCCATAATTTCATCCATCCTTTAAAGATCCACTTCAAATACAATCTCATTCATGAAATCTCTTCCAACCCCATAACCCCAACCGGGTATGAGCCTCCTGAGTATAGTGTTTTATCTCAATATTATAGAGTATGGGTTTCTCCCAGTATTACTGCTATTTGTGTACTTGCCTTTGCTAAGAGGTTATATACCTGTGATGTTCCTGGTATTGTACTAGGCTTTTTATTTCTGTCATCTCATTTACATGTTAGGACTTCACATCAACTACATGGACTGCATAGCATCTCCGTTTTATAATTGAGGAAACTGAGTTTGAATAACTTGCTCAAGGACAAATCCAGATACATTTTACACCAAAGCACACACTTTCTCCGTTAGACTATGCTGCCTTTTTGTGGTCAAGGGCTCTCTCTTACTTACACATATGCCCCCTGCATTCCTGAAACAGTGGAGATGATGTGTATGTCGAGGACGGAGGAGGACGTAGGTGGGGAGCTGCCGGCAGTTATCCTGTACCATGCGGAGCCTGAGACAGAAGCTGAGATGGAGGAGCACTGAACCAAGAAAGGGAGAGGTCAGGTTTTGGTGACCTGACTTGAGTGTCTGCATTAACCCAGTCCTATCTTTGAACTAATCAGGTACATGAGCTGGTACAGTCCAGTATGAGTTGGATTTTCTGTTTAGTTATTGAAAGTTACTAAGATGATAGAGCAGAAGAATGCTGTAGGCCTTGATTTCAGCAAAGTATTTGACAAAATTTCTTAAAATAGGCTCATGAACAAGAGGCTGAATTGCAGGTTGTTTAATATATACTCAAATCACCTTTATGGAGATATATCAACCTGGAAAAGTTCTCTATTGGTATTTCATAGGTTTCTAATTAGAAGAAAATATAAATGAGCAAATGTGAACTCTTACAGACCTTGAAGATAATGGTCAGACGTTAGTTAGATACCCAAATTCTAGGTAGGTGGGAAGTGCCGCAACCAGCATGATTATGGATGATGCAAAGGAAGAAAAAACTGGGGTGTCCAGGTCAGAGTAGGAAGTCAGAGACTATGAGAAACCAGAGGGCGAGAGTAGGGGCAGGCAGCCCAGGCCAGAATCCCTAGAGGCAGCATTAGGGTTAAAACCAGTCAGATGTGGGTTCAAATCTTACCCTTGTCGATGAGGAACTGTGCAGCTTGCGGAACATTCCTTTCATCTCAGAGCCGGTTTGTCCACTGTAAAAAGGGGGAGGATGATACCCACCAACTGGGGGGTTTTTGAGGAGTACGTGGGGTAAGCCATGTGGAAGCATTTGGTACATAGCAGATGTTCAATACATGTGATTTGTTTTAAAGGTTATTATTTACTAGGAGTTGGCTAATAACTTACTGGAAACAGGGAGGGATGGTCAAGGACCTGTGAGGCAGGGGAGTGAGAACTAGCATGAGGAGGAATGAATAATTCTTTTTTTTTTTTAAAGATTGTCACCTGAACTAACAACTGCTGCCAATCTTCTTCTTCGTCTTTTTTTTCCTGCTTCTTCTCCCCAAATCCCCTCAGTACATAGTTGTGTATCTTAATTGTGGCTCCTTCTTGTTGTGGCGTGTGGGACACTGCCTCAAAATGGCCTAACGAGTGGTGCCATGACTGTGCCCAGGATCTGAACCTGTGAAACCCTGGGCCACCGAAGCGGAGCTTGCGAACTTAATCACTTGGCCATGGGGCTGGCCCCAGGAATGAATAATTCTGAGGAGCACAGTCTTTCTCATCTAGGAACGATTTATTCCCTTACAGCATCTTCAGTGCTCTGGTTAGCACCTTGTAAGAAGGAAGGAATCAAGACAATATAGTCAAACTCAGCAGGGATAAACGTAAAGTTCCACATTAAAAAAAATCATGTAGGTGAATATAGGACATGGTAAAGAAGGTGGTTTAGTTCAATATAGCTTGATCAGAGTCCGCAGAGAGAAGCAGTTTCTAAAGTCTTGGCATCTTTAGGGTGCTTTATAGAAGCAGAGGATGCGTGGCATAAGAATGATCAAGTAGCATACTGTTTGACCAAGAGCAATTTAGCTGAAAACAATGTGATCAATAGCACCTTCGTTAACATAATGATGTGGTTGAAATTGATATTTCCTTGTCACAGGTTTTTGGAACATTGGTAATTTTGGTACCTAATTTTCAGCCAATTAATCATACTCTGCCTTGATTTTTATAGTGAAAAGGTAGAACGATGTGAATGTTAGTATTTGAATTCGTCATGGTTTTTAAGTATGTTTTTTATTTTAAAGAATACAAACTCATTATAGAAAAGATAGAAAATACAGAGAAACAAAAGAACAACAAACCCATGCTAAATTTCACCCGTCCGTAGGAAACCGTCTTGGCTTACATCATTGCAGGTCCTTTCCTCTGCATTCCATCTGTCTGATTAAGGAAGGGGCTGAGCTACAAGATACGTGTCATAGAAGCAGTTATTGTCTGAGAGCAAGGCTGATTATATAATGTCTAAAATTTTTCTTTCTACTTTAGGATTCTAAGAAGGCAATACAATAAATGTCATTAAAATGCTCACTTGTGTATTGTTTATTTATGTTGAATTTGTAGGATTCAGCTGAAAAAGAACTTCTGGAAATTCCAGCTCTGATTTATAAGCCATTCTGTTGTTTTCCAAGGTGTTGGCTCCAATGCCTGTATTGATTTCTGTGCTTGAGGAAACCCACCCACATGCCAGCCTGAACCCCAGTGCGTTTGACATTTTCCCTTTTGGACAGCATCCAGCATAATGTAGCTCACTGGAAAAAATCTCCACGGTATGACTCAGCCGGTCATGCAAGCCTTTCTGTCTGTGGAATTCTTTAGTTCTCTTCTCGCATGAAAATGAGCCACATTATTTAAGGATAAACAAATCTGAAAGTGTTTCCAGTAACATCATTTTATGCATTGGCTGCTGAAGAGTCACTAAAAATTCTTGGCTAAGATCTTGCTTTCTACCTAAATGTTTCAGTAAATGCAGTTTTATTGAAATAGAATTTAACTTTTCAAATTCTCCCACTTAGAATAGAAAATGATGCCCTGCTTCCGAAGAGGAGAATCCATGCTTTCTTTTTCCTTAAGCAGTCCCTAAGTTATCCACCGTGGGAGCAGCCACACGTATGCATTTCACGCCCCCTCAAACTCTGTCATATGGAATCACTACCTATGGAAAGTCATGTAAGGGACATGGCCTAACAAGGTCTGGAGTCTTCTTCCTTCATTTCTGATAACTTCGAGGTAAACTTCCCAAGTAAATATGTGTATTGCCAGTACTTTTTGTTGGAAAATTATCATTTTTATGGAGCTGTGTTTTGGATCTGTTTTTAGAATTGTCAAAGGAGTTTTATTAGATGAACATTTGAGAAGTTTTTTAGGTCAGAGGGTTTTGCAACTAGGCAAGCTCTTCTAGAAGCTACTGACTGCTGTCATAATATTGACTGTATAAAAGGAAGGGACAACAGGACTGTAAAGCTTGAAACAGAAACAGAGAAAATGAGGATGGAGAAAGAAGTAAGCTAAGCTACAGAATATTTGGTCAGTAAATAATAGCAACAGTAGCTAAAGGTTTTGAGTGTCCATGTTATACGTGATGGACACTAGCTGAGGTGTTTCATATACACTGCCTTTTATAGCAACCCTGTAAGCTAAGCATTATCTTCTCTATTTTACAAACAAAAAAACTGAGGCTAAGAAGAGTGAAGGGTTTCAGGACTGTTGGCAGAGCTGAGATTGACAGTTTGTCCCATAATAAAGCTGACACTTCCTGCTGTACCATGTCTTCTCAGATGTGGCGTAATTAGAGCCAGGGAAAGACAAGGAATACAAGAAGTGAAAAGCATTTAATAGAAATAGGATGTATTTCTTTTTTATTTGAATGGATTTGTTTGAGCTTATTTAAGAAATTCTTGATAGCAAGAAAGGAATTGGGTTGAACAGGTGAAGCGGAGCTGGGCTAGGAGTGAGAAAGCCCTTCCTGCCTTCGTGAATGGCAAGGTGTGTGGGCCAAACACTTCAGTGTCCTCTTTGAATTCTCTCTCTGTAACTCCTTTATCTAATCAGCCGGTTTCCTCTTTCAAAATCTCTAGAATGTGCTCATTGTTGAGAGGGCCTTCAACACTGCCCGTATGCCCAATAGTGACATTGTGAGAATAACAAAATGGTACCTTGCCTGGCCGATGAAAAAGAGGGCGCTCTTCCTCCTCGTGCTGGGCCACCACACTTGGCCAGCAGACCACAGTCTGATTTTCAGCAACCGCTCCCCTCTTAGAAAAGTGCTGTGTGCAGCACACAACCTGCATGGACACATATGGCGGCCTTGTTCTTTTCCACCACCATTCTCTTCACCATGGTTCAAGCCACTATCATTTCTTCCTGGCAGTGTTCTCTTCATTCTTCCCCCCACCTCCAATCTTGCCCTCCTTCGGTGCTTCCTCCACACAGCAGCTAATTTGCTTTCTGAAATACAACTCTGATCATGTCACCCCACCAACAACCCCACCGTATGTCCCCTTTGCCCTCAGTATGGAGTCCAGAGTGTGGTGTAGCAAACACACTGTTCTTTCTCTGACCCTGCTGGCCTTTCTCCTCTCCTGCTACTGCTCTCCTCATGGTGTCTACTTTCCTGCAGTTCACCCATACTCCCTCTTTGATGTCTCTGCACCTTGAATACCCTTTTTACTCCTATCCTCGGGCCCTTTATCTAGCAGATTTCTACTTGTCCTTCAGAGCTCAGCTCAGACCTGGCCTCTGGGAAGCATTTCTGCCCGGTGAGCCTGAGCTGGGTGCCCCTCTGTGCCCACGCACACCTTCCTTCACTGAACCGTAGCACTTCAAGCACTGTGCTGTGGTTGTCTCTGCATCTGCCTTTTCCACACGGCAGTTGGCTTCTGCAGGACAGGAGCAATATCTCATTTACTATTGTAGCCCAGGGACCTACCATCGTGCTTGACTCAACTGTCAGCTGCCAATGTAATTCAGTTAACTTTTCCAGAAAAAGTGAAGACAGGGATGAGGGAAGAAGAGTGGAAAGGCAACCACTTTGTGGCTTTAGACGTTGATTACCTCTGTGACAACTCCTCTGGGAGGTTCTTGATCCTCAGAAGTCCCCTTCTTTCTCCTTCTGGGATGGAATTGGAATTCGGACTCTTTTCTTGCATCTGCTTCATTGGTGTAAAGTGACTCTGAAGGAATGTATCAATTAAGCAAAGAGCAAGCCGCTAGAAATAGCTCTGACAGTGTTATTCTGAAAGAGTCTGCATTCGGAAAACTAATGGCATCTGAATTGCTCTTTTTGGTGTCTCATACAGCCCTAAAACCGGGGGATGTGGCCTGGGGGAGGCCTGCAGGTGTGGTGGTTGTTTAAAACACCGAATTTTGGAGTCTTCAGACATTCCTTTTAGGGGAAGAGTTATTGCCCACAGCAGGGTACTGGGTCTCAGCAGCGATTCATTTAGCTCTCCAGAGCTGGAAGATGCTTTTTTTTGGCCTTAGGAATAAGGACCTAAGTGGAAATAGGGTCCATTCAAATCCCTCATGATGCCCCCTTCACGTTTGAACCCCCAGGACAATCCTCCTGCTCTCAGCATGTTTAAAACTCACCCTCTGTCCTCCTAAAGGAGAGACCAGCAGCCGTGAAGCTGAAGAAGAGTAACTGACTTCTCCCTATTCAGCAAAGACTATTCTAACCCCAGGCACAGGGCGTGATAGAAGGCAATCACCTGAGACACGTACACAGGAGAGGAAGACTTTTTTCAAGTCTTTCTTTTTTCCTTCGAATCTCGTAACTTGCAGTTCTTTTTCTTTTTTGCCATGTGTGTTTTCTCCCCAGAACAAGGGTCAACAAATGTCTCCCTGAGGAGCCAACAGTAAACATTTTAGGATTGGCTGGCCACGACAGTCTCTGTCATAACCACTCAGCCCCGCCACTGTAGTGCAAAAGCAGCCACAGACGATACGGAAATAAGTGGGCACAGTGTGCTTCAATAAAGCTGTATTTATGGACACTGAAATTGGAACTTCATATAATTGTCTTTGGTTGTGAAATATAATTTTTCTTTTGATTTTTTTCCAATCATTTAGAAATGCAAAAACCATTCTTGCTTCACAGACCATACACAAACAGGTGGCGAACCGACAGGCCCGAGGGCGGTAATTTGTTGGCCCCTGCTCTAGAATGTCCCCTGGGGAGGGGCAGGACTGGATTTGTGCTTTCAGCCAGCGTGTCTCCAACTTAATGTGCATGTGAATCACCCTGGAGCTCTGTGGACATGCAGACTCTGCTGCGCGAGCCTGCATTTCTAAACTGCCGCCAGGTGAGCCTGCTCTGTGAGCTCTGATCCCTGCCTGTGCCTTGCAAGGCTTTGAAGGATCACATGATCAGAGAAGAGAGCCTGGACTGGAGAGAGCCTGGCTGAGGGTGGAGGCGAGAGCCGTAAAGATAGTTAGGACACTGTTGTAATGGGCCGGTAATGGGCTGTGATGGACTGATGAGGGCCCCTAATAAGGCAGGGACTGAGGTTGGAGGGGCAGACGGACTTGAAGGACTGTGGGAGGCGGCTCAGCAGGCCCTGGTTGCTGAGAGGACTTGAGAGCAGAGAGAGAGGGAGAAGTTGCTGGTGACTCAAGGTTCTGTTGGGCAGTAGTGCCTTTCGCAGAAATCCCAGTAATCGCTATAGGACAAGGCACAAAGTAGGTGCTTAATTAGTATTTATTGAATAAACAGAAAGGCAGGGAGAAGAGTAGATGGGGTTGGAAGAGGATGGGAGATTGGAAGATAATGACCTCAGTCTGGGGTAGTCTGAATTTGATTCTGCAGAAACCAAGAGAAAGTAGCAAAAGCAGGTAATGTTTTGAAGGCAGAATGCTGGGTGGCAGCTGCTGGTTTGGGAGTGGGCGGTTCTCCATCAGCTGAGAGCTGGACCCAGACCAACAGCACTTCCAGCCAGGGAGAGCAGAAACTGCTGAAAACCCCCCTTCATTCCTTTTTCTTAGGGAAGGATTCACCTTGAGCTAACATCTGTTGCCAATCTTCCTCTTTTTTATTTTTCTCCCCAAAGTTCCCCAGTGCCTGGTTATATATCCTGGTTGTAGGTCCTTCTAGTTCTTCAATGTGAGCCGCCACCACAGCATGGCAGCTGACAGACGGGCCGTGTGGTTCCATGACAGGGAACAGACCCTGGGCCATGTGAGACCACTGAACCTTAACCACTAGACCATCAGGGCGGGCCCCAAACCTCCCTTTCTTAGTGATAAAAAATGGGCTGGGGTCATTTGTCAGCTTGCAGGTGTTCTAATATAGATGTTTAACTTTATTCTTATTCTACAATAGGACTTTTATTACAAAAAGCCATCAAGAAGTCAGAATTTGCTTGCAAACATTTTAAAGCTCTGGCCTAAGAACGAACTTCGTGTGAAAATTACACCATAAGGCCTATTGGCTCAGGTTTTCTCCTCCCTTAGGTCTAATTTAGTTTGTTCTACTGAAGACACTAAACATCTTCCATGTATCAAAGAAGTGCTTCTTTACATAATATTATGTAGTACTTTCTCAGATGGAACAGGATTTCTTTCCTGGCTTTTTTTTAAACCCAATTTTACTTTCCCAAACTCTGATGAAAAAGGACTTAACTGAATTTTCTGGTATCTGTTTGTCATTGTCCATAGAAAAAAACCCAACATACTCAGTGATGTTTAATCAACAGCCTCCTGAGTCTCCCTCTGTCTCTAGTCTCTCCCTCTTCTAATCAATTTTACACAGTTGCCCAATTAATCTCTCTGAAGCATATCCTCAACCCTGTTACCTCCTCGTTCAGTAAACTTAGCTTACTCTCCGTGGTCTACAAATGAAGTCCAGATGCTTCGGTCTGCTTTTCAATATGCACCATCATCTGATTTCCATATGCATTTCCAAAAGATTCCCTGGGATCACTTTCACCTACACCACCGATGACCAAGGTCAACTCACAGCCCCTCGCAGCCCCGCCCTTTCTTGCCCCTGGGCCATTGCTGGTGCTGTGCCTCCCATCCCCACACTCCCCACAGCTCTCAACCCGGTGGTTCTTTGAGGTCCAGGTCAGACTTCCCGCTTCTCCATGAAGACTTTCTGATTTCTAAGTTGGAAATAACATATATATTTTTATTTTTTGAATTTCCAAAGCTCTTTATTTGTGCAGTAAGGGATAGCAGAAAGGGTGTGAGTCTCTAGAGAGTAAGCTCAAGGCAGAACTTAGTCCATTTTATTCATTGCTGCGTCCGTGGTGCCTAAGCAAGTGCCTAGAACATAGCAGGTGCTGAATAAATATCTGTCGAACGAATGAATGAGTGAATAAATGAAGGCACACACGTGTTTATGTAAGTTCAATGGTGTCAAACATGCAGATGCCTAGGACAAGGTAGGTGCTTGATGTGTTAGCCTCCTTTCCCTTTATTCTCTCTTTTTTTTAAAGATTGGCACCTGAGCTAACAACTGTTGCCAATCTTCTTTTTTTCTTTCTGCTTTCTGCTTTTTCTCCCCAAATCCCCCCAGGACATAGTTGTGTATTTTTTAAGGTGGGTCCTTCTAGTTTGTGGCATGTGGGGTGCCACCTCACATGGCCTGATGAGCAGTGCCATATCCGCACCCAGGATCCGAACTGGCGAAACCCTGGGCCACCGCAGCGTGGGAGCGTAACCGCTTGGCCATGGGGCCAGCCCCCCTTTATTCTCCTTTTTATGGAAGTTGTAAATTTCAGATATGTCTATTTCTACAGTGCCTGGACTAGTGTGAGAGGGAAGAGAAGTGACTCTATTGAGCCCCTTCCGCCTGTCAGATCCTGCCCTGGGCGCCCTCTGTTCATATCTCATTTTATTTCTCCAGAGGAATTCTCTAAGGTAGGTGTTATTCTTTCCATCTTATGGATGCAGAAGCTAAAGCTCAGAGAAACTTGTCCATGGTCACAGATCGAATAAGTGGGCAGAGCAGTATTTTAAAGCCCAGTTTGTCTGACTCTAAAACTCATGCCCTTCACAACCATTTACACCAGTGTGGGTTATTAGCTAGTAAATGACAAAGCAGGATGCAAAACCCCGTTGACTTGACCTGAAAAATCCACATTCTTGCCACTGTACTGGGGTGCCTCTCACTGTGCCACTACCTAGCAAGTGCTTAAAGAATGAATTTTAAATTAATTAATTAATTTTTAAATAAATAAGTAAATACATTTTAAAATAAACTAATGAATTACTAATGGAAAGAAACAAATGAATTACAGAACCAATGGATTAAGAATAAGCCATTTTCCTACTAGAGAACTGTGAGGTTGGAATGATGCCAGTTGGCACAGAAGCACCAGTTGCTTTTGCTCAAGGAACAAGGTGAGCTACAAAATGGAAATAAGCTCCAACTAACAGATTGTCCCTCACTGCCATCGTGGGAGTCAAGAAGTTCTGCAGCCGTCACTGGACCCCGCACTCTTACTTACAGTGCCTGCCGCCTGCTCTCCCTAATGGGTATTGAGTGTTGTGCCTGCATAGATCCCTCTGCTAAGGGACGGGGTACAAGGATGGGCAAAATATGGCTCTTTAAGGACGTAATAGTTGAGAAGTCAACACAAGTGGGTAAATAGCACTCACAGTATTCAAAGGGCCTGACTGACTAGGACCTTGGAGGAACTGGATTAGGTAAGACACTGGAGGTGACGCCTTAGCTGAGTTCTGAAGAGTAAGTAGGCGTTAATCAATTGAGGGGTGGGGCAGGGGTGGGAAAGAAAGATGTCCTAGGGAGAAGGCACAACATATGGGAAGATCTGTGGGGAGAGAGACAGGGGCACATTTGGGGACCTGCAAGCAGTTCAATTTATGTTTGGAGTGCACAGAGAGAGGGAGAGAGTAGAGAGCGTGAAACTTTGGGGTAAAGTTAAGGAAGCTGGGCTTTATCGTAGTGGATATCTATATTGATTCTGGATGGGATTTAGTTTAGGGAATAAGGGAGGCACAAGGGACCTAGAGAAAGGTAGAGGTCATGGACCAGGGAGGCCAGGAGAGACGGAAAAGCAATGAAGGCTGGAGGAGGCTGATAATTTGAAGCTGCGGTTCAGAAGAGACTGAGCATACACTGTGCCAGACTTCTCATTGCTCCACGTGTCACATCCTGGCCCACAGTGGGAGTGAAACTCTAGAATTACTGATGGGATGTTGTTCAATGGCTTATTCTACTTATCTCTCTATCCAGTCTTAACCAAGGACTTATAACATAAGAACAGTTTCTGAATCCTCTTTATTCAGAATCTTCTCCAGTAATTTTTCTCAAGAGTTAGTCTTTGTTAGAAACTGTGGAGCTGTGCTCGCTTCGGCAGCGTGAATACTAGAATTGAAACTGCTGAGTTGAGCCAAGGTGAATTCCTGACAGTATGAGTGAGGTCAAAACATTTGAGTCACAGAAGATCCAGAGGGCAGGTAGGCAACCGGGACGCCTCTGTGTTTGCCAGGTTGTCTAACAGGAGCTGAGTGAAGAATAATTTTTCCTCCAGAGGCATATGGCCTTCATTTGGGGAGGATGCCTCCCCAGGATTCACTAGAACTTTATAGCGGGGAGAGCAATGCTCTTTTGGTTACAGATGAAGGGGAATTACTTGGTACTGTCATATCCTCTAGGGCAGCAAGGACAGTTTCACAAAAGAATGTCCTTTTGCCAGTAAAACAAGACAAAAGAACCCCCAAATGATGTGCTGGGGGAGTGCTGTGCATCAAACCTGTGTTTTTATTCCTTACAAATTATTATTGATATTGTTCCTTTCAAGTTCCTGTACTTATAGGCTGTAGTGATCTGGAACATGGTTGATGTAGTTACATTTGTTGCACTTGTATAGACAGCGCTTACATTGTGCCCCATGCAATTCTAAGAACATTCTACGTCAACTCATTTAATTCTTTTATAGTCCTATAAGGTAGGTACTATTGTTACCATCACCTCGAGTTTACAGATGAAGAAGCTGGTGCAGAGTAACATGTCCATGGTAAAAAGCTACTTAGTAGAGTTGAATTTTGAGCCCAGGAAATTTGGCTCCAGAGTCTATTTTTTTTTTTGAGGAAGATTAGCCCTGAGCTAACCCCAATCCTCCCCTTTTTGCTGAGGAAGACTGGCCCTGACCTAACATCCGTGCCCATCTTCCTCTACTTTATACGTGGGACGCCTACCACAGCGTGGTTGCCAAGTGGTGCCATGTCTGCACCCGGGATCTGAACTTGCGAACCCCGGGCCGCCGAAGCGGCACTGCGCCACTGGGCCAGCCTCCAGAGTCTATTCTTGAAACCAGGAATTCCTAAGTTTTGATGTCAAGTAGAAACACTAGGGACATGTGTTAAAATGCGGAATCCCAGGCTGCACTCTCCGAGATTCTGATTTAAGATGTCTGGGACGGGCCTGGGTATTTGCATTTTTAACGGGTGCCGCATGTGTTTATGATGAGAGTGTTCCTCAGAGCACACTTAGAGAAACACTGCCCCCAATCGTAAGGCTAGCCTGTCTCTTGTTACAGCTACTGAAAGTCTGCTTGTCCTTGACTCCTTCTGACTATGCCAGTATACTGTTCAATGTAAACAAAAAAATAATGTGAAAATAAGGACATTTGAGAATCAGCTATCTATCCAACCATCTGTCCATCTATCATTTACCTATTATCTATATTTCTTACAATGTTGATTTTGTCTACATATATAAACTAGTTTTAAAAATTCTGTATGATACCTAGTGTCTCTGGATTAAATTTTTAGCCATTTGTTTCCTTGCCTCACGGATCCATTTCGCAATAAATTTGTGATAACTCTAAGAGGAGACAATCCTCTGCACCTTCATTGGGTCGTCTTGCCATCAAAAGGTGACATTCTTTTATAGCTCCAGTGCTGGAGCCAGAACCGATGTTTGCTGTGTGTTAGTCATCTTACAATGGCCTCTTAATGCATGCCGCTATGTTCGAGAATTTGACCTGACCTATGGCATCTGTCCATTCATTCAAAAATGTCTAGAGTTTCTTCTGAGTTTTACTGTACTTCTGTTAATTCTCTGCCGTGATTCTTACACAATTGTGATAAAAAGAAGTAGGGTGAATACTGAAATCAGTCCGGAATGATCGGTTGAACGGTACTATTTGGAATCTCATTTTTCCATCTGAAATAAAAGGGGTGTGTTTTTCAGTCTTACCTTTATCTAAATTTGGGTATTCAGAAGGCACATGGTTTCAGGTTAAAACTAAAATTCACATTCACTTGATAGAAAAACAGTAAAAAAATAAAATTAATTGAAAAATCTTCACCAGCTACAACTGAGCCCTCCAAGCTGATAAAGGTCCTAGACAGCCTTGTCCTCTCCCTCAAGGCCAATGGCCTTTGACCTATAATGGGGGACAGCTCCATTTTCTGGACTGACTCCTGTCTAGCTCTCTAACTGTAACTGACTGAATGAGAAAATGGTGTGAGAGACAGGAGCTTTGGCTTGGAAACAAATAGGAGAACTGGCTGAGATTAGTTAGAGACTGGAACAAAGGCACATTAACAAGAACGGGAGGGGCTCAGAAGGCTCAGTGCACTAAAAGAAGCAGCATCTAGAGCGTGAGAAGGAAAGGGAGGAATTTGCGGGAACGAAGGGTGAATTCCCTCCCAGCATCTCCTCTTCTCCAGTGGACTCTCAATCCCATGTTGTAATCACTCTCTCTTCAGAAGCAGCTTTTCTCTTACTGTCTTTCTCTACATGCCCCTATTTCAGAAGGTTTTGCACTTCTGGGCCTAAACACTATAGAAGGATCACTCATTTCCTCCAGTTTCCAACAGCAGGTTTGCACTATCTAGGCAGCCTGGGTGGATCTAACCCAACTCATAAACTTTCCAGTAAGGATACAATTAATTTTTATTTGTTCCTCCTCCTTAGATTGAGGGTGTGTGGTAGAAATAAACATTTTTCCATACGAAATAATTGACTTCTGCTTTTGACCAAGATGGAGAAACTGGGACCAAGTTAACCCTTCAGCCCGAAATGAGAAAAAAAAAACGCAAAATATGTGAAACAAAGGTTATTAAGACACTAGAGATCAGGCAAATTAAGGACAGTGATACCTGAGAGATGAGGATCAAGCAAGGTAAGCTCTAAAATTGCCCCAAATTACTGCTTTGAATGAATTTCCCAGTCGCTGTGCAGGAAGGGGTTACTCAGGTGGGGCCAGTGGAGCCCATGAGCTGAGGAAACGGAGCTGAGAGGCTGGGAGACAAGCAGTTCAAGCCTGCAGGCAGAGTTCTTGGAGGAGAAGCTGCAGAGGAGAGAAGCTCAGAGACCTGCTGAGGAGCCCTTTCAGGTTTTAAGCAGAGTGTTGTTAAGCACATGTGTGTGAGAAAACTACTTTCGGCTGTGGAAAGAACTTTCCAGAATGATTAGAAGGAAAAAAGTTCCAGGAGCTCACATAGGACTGGAAAGAGTCCCTGTTGCCATCAGCCAGATTGGAAAACTTACAATTCATGGGGGCACTGCATAGAGTACTCCAAAAAATATTGCCTCAGTAGTGGGGAATAATTGGCCTAGGCAAAATGCTGCTCTAGTCCTGCCTAATTAACTTCAAAAATAGGACTTGAAAGTGTCAAACTGTTTCCAAATAATGTAGCTGTGCCCCAGAACAAACTCAAAAATATTTATAGGAATGCAAAAATATTCTGAGCACACCATGGTAAAATTTAAAATGTATAGCATCTGTTAAGAAGTTACTCGGCATGCAAAGAAGTGGGAAGATGCAAACCATCATGCAGACACCAAACCAGAACTGACGTAGATGTTAGAATTAGCAGACAAGGGCAATAAACAGTTATTATAACTGTATTTCATAGTCCAAGACCTAGAAGAAAGATGTTAAGTAGAGACCTGGAAGATAAAAGAGGTCCAAATTGAACTTGCAGAGCTGAAAACCAGAATGTCTTAGATGAAAAACACACTGTATGGGATTAACAGCAGATTAGACATTGCAAAAGACATGATTAATGAACTGGAAGACATTGCAATAGAAAGTATCCAAAATGAAAGATAAAACAAAAAAATAAAAAGTAAATAAATAAAGCATCAATGAACTATTAGAGATCTTCAAGAAGCTGAAAATATGTCTCTTTTTCCTATTATAATGGCTAAAATGAAAAAGACTGGGTATGCTGAATGTTGGCAGTTTCTTAAAAAACTATATGACCCATTCCACTTGCAGGCATTTGCCCAAGAGAAATAAAGTCATGTGTCCACACAAAGACCTCTTCATAAATATTCATAGAAGCTTTATCTGTAATAGCCCAAACTGGAAACAACCTAAATATCCATTAACAGGCAAATGGATGGTATATTGATCAATTTGTATAGTATATCCATAAAATGAACACTACTCATCAACAAAAAGGAAAGGTGTTAGACAAACAAGAGCACATACTGTATGATTTCATTTATTTAAAATTCTAGAAAATGCAAAGTAATCTACAGTGACAGGAAGCAGATGAGTGGTTGTCTGAGTCCAGGGCAAAGATAAAGGTGGCAGATCAGGGTGATAAGGAGGGATTTAAGAGGGGCATGGGAAACTCTTGGGGCAATGGATATATTCATTTTCTTGGTTGTACTGATGGTTTTGTGGGTGTGTATACATATATATATACATGTATCAAAATTTAACAAACTGTACACTTTAAATGTATCATTTATTGCATGCCAGTTATATATATAATAAACCTGTTAAAAAATAAGTAATTCTTTCCCAACTATGAACAGTATACCTTATACAGAAGACTCTAGAATCACTTAATAATAAGATAAAATGGGAAATATTTTATTCCTCAATAATTGGTAAGAGAGAAGTTTCCTTTAAGTCCAAACCCATTGTCTAGAACCTGGACCTTGGCGACCTGAGAAGGAACTAGAGGCACAGTCTAGAGGCTTTGGCTGGCCACTGGGTGAGTACTCAGGAGACACTCTCGGGGCCATCTTGAAGGGGATAGCCACTGAAGGGACAGAACCGAGCAAGTGTTGTGCCAGGAGGGAGGAGACTAGAATAGACCAGAGAAGAAATGGAGAGGATTGTGAACTTGAGAAGAAGCAGTCAGGATGCCACGTGAGAAGAGCTAGAAGAATCTGAAGGTCAGTGAAAGGAGGCCAAGAGGATGAATGGGATTAAACCGAGGTGGAAAGAGGCAAATTCAGGCCCAGGTGAAAATGGAAGTGCTGGGTGAGTCCCCCCTTTGGATTTCTCTGGTCAATATTTAACGTGCTCTGTTGGTGCGAGGCAAAGCCTAGAAGAAAAGAAACACACTAACTCGACAGTTGTAAGTCATTACATAATTAATAAAAATCCTTTTCTTTTATAGGTTATGTCAACATCCAGGTTGAAACCCCTGATGGATGTGGTAGAAAAGAAAAGGAATCTAAAATTTCTTTATCTAAACATCAGTGGAAGAAGGTACTCAGAAAGAGTGTTTTCAGGACCACCACAGGGTCCCACCAAGCTATTTCCACTGGTCTGGGCTGTGAAATAGAAGAGTTTTAGTCTACGTATGTCAGCTGCCACTTGGCAAAGGTGTGTGGTTAGGTGCAATATTTTGTTAGTAAGCCTTTATATTTGCATAGCATTTTAGAATTCATAAAATTCTTTCATGTATATTTTGATCATGTAGAGATCCCATTTTCATTAGAGTGATTAATTATTACACTGACGAGGATTAAAGTTATTAATTTATAACAAATACTTTGTGAAGTAAATTTCATGGTAGGCAGAATAACAAGAAAAATTCACTGTGGGTCACTAGCTGGGTTTAGAAATCACCAAAGCAGAACTTTTATTAAGGTACTTTAGAAATGATTAGACCTGTACTGTCCAATATGGTAGCCACTAGCCACATGTTTGTTTTAAATTTAAAATGATTAAAAATAAATAAAATTAAAAAATTCAGTTCTTCGGTCATAGTATCCGCATTTAACGTGCTGTTCGATATGGCTAGTGGCTGCCATATTGGATAGCACAAAAACAGAACATCTGCAGAAAGTCCTACTGGACGGTGCTGATCTAGGAAAAGTCCCTCCCACCTTCAGTGGCTGAGTTTCAGTGAAGAGTTGAGGAATTTGAGGCTCAGAAAGGTTAAATGATTTATACAAAGTCACACAAGGAGAGCCTGAAATGAAAATGAACCCAAGTCTCCTCACTTCTGTAGGAGTGATCATTTCAGCACCTCACACGGCCAAATTTCACCAGTGTGTCTGCTCTTGACTAGGAGAGGCTGGATACTCCAAACTGGCAAATAATCCAGCACTCGTTTAGTTTTTTATTTGTATTCTACACGTATATTTCTAGTTAGGCAGAGCTGAAGTCCAGAAACTTCACTTCAAACAAAATAATGGTGTTACACTATGAAGACATGATCTGGAGAGCTTCCCAATTTCTCTACTCTGTCCCTTTATTCAGTTCCTCGTTCAACCCATTCTGTTCCGTGGTGGGACCAGACAGTTCGTTCTTAGGTTAACAGGAAAACAAGCGAGCTGCCTCCTCTTGAAACGCTCCTGGAGCGCCAGGTGGTAAAGGGCTCGGATTTTCCAAGGTTGCTCAGCAGGGCTTTGAAAATTAAAGAGCCTAGATGAGATGTGGGGAAAGCAAGCAACTACATTTGAGAAGGAACAGCCTTTCAACTGCGTGAATTCTTGATGAGACAGCAAAGCGAGTCATTAAACAGTGGGCTGTCAATGAAGCTGAGACCCAGATTTGCCTTGGATCAGCTGCACTGCAGTAACTTCACCACTCAAAGAAACCATGGGCAGACCCTTGGTGAACGCTTGGACTTGCTTCTGTTACAGGCTCACATCCTTATTTTTCTGAAAACAGGTAGACAAAGGAGTAGATACATATTGAAGAGTTGCTGATGAAATTCAAGGGCTCTTCGAAAAAACAACTCATTATGCAGGGGCATTTTGGAGGCTCAATGCTTTCTAGTCCTTTTACTGGCCTCGAGGAAAAGTGATTATTTCCATATTTGAATTTGGTAAAAGTTGTTTTTCCTGGGTCCCTGTTAAGTTTCATCCAGCTTTTGGCAGGAATGGCCTTCTTGGACCCTGTGGGAGTGCTGGCTGACTGTCCCGTCTTCCACAGTGCAACAACTGTTCTATAGAATTCTGGGAGAGCAGCCTATTTTTGACGCTAGAGGATGCGTGACATGTCATTAACCTTCAAAACTGGCTCTGCACAAGAGTATTGTCAACAGATGGTGACTGTGAGATTCTCTCTCTCCTCTCCCTGCCTTCCTCCTGCATCCCCAGGATATGTTCTGGCACAGAACGCTCATTGGTTTCAAAAGGAAATTTGTGTGTGAGCAGACATTGCGGAATGTGGAACAAACACTGGAGTAAGATTTCTTTTATTTATTATGAGGATTATAGAAATTGAATGGGCAGAATAAACTACCAGTAGTGTTCATATGCAAAGACAAGCCAACGGTGATGAAATGAACATCTCTGCTGACAGGCTGGCTGTTGAGCATCAGGGAAGGGTGGCTGGGGCACTGGCTGGAAGAGCGGGAAGCCAGCATTGGAGTGAGGATTTGCGTCTAGCCATTTAACTTTCAAAGCTGTCACTTTTCCTCTTTCCTTTTTATCGTGGACATCAATAGTAATTAGGACATTAATTATCAACCAACCCAAAAAATGTATCCTTGAAAAGAAGAAGTTGACTAATTCATTCAGCAAATATGTGCAGGGTGTTTACAATGTACCAGCACTATGCTAGGGTCTAGGGATAAAAGCTGGTCTGGAGGAGGCGGGTTGGTAAACAGATAATTATTATACAGCTCTGATAATTCCCCAAGAAGCACAGCTGAGGAGGGGAGACGTCTGCAGCCTACGACACAGGGACCCCAGAGGGTTCAGTTGCAGAGGCATGAAAAACCACGTGGGGAATGTGTCACACCTTCCCAAAGCATCAGTTTTATTTCATTGCAAATTTAAAATGTTTATCTTAAGAAAAAAGATACGTTAAAAAGTGGAAATAAATTTTCAAGTAAATTTCTTTCATTTAGCCCAGATACTGGTTCATTTTCCATTCTCCTAATGAAGACTTTGCGGGAAAAGTTTGAGATCATTGGCCTAGGGCATAATTATCAGCTTTTTGTACAGGAGTCACTAAAGCCTTCATAGGCCCTTTCGTGCCACTTTGCCCTCAGGGATAGAAGTATCAGCATCCTACTATTCTGCACGCATGGGGTACTATGTAGTTTACAAAGTGCGTTTGATGGATTTTGAACCTCACGGTTGATCATCACCACGTTACCATCAGTGCACCATCACCACGTTAGCAATGAGGAAATTGAAGTTCTATGAGATTAACTTCTTTCAGGGAAAGTCACAGAGCTGGTAAGTGACAGACTCAAACTTCACTTTGGGTTTTCTGAGACCAAATCCAGTATTCTTTCTACTAAACTGTACTGCCTCTCTTTTCAATAATTAAAAATTAGATGACCTCTAGCCTTTTTGTGGCTTATATCCATTTTCTTATTATCTCTTTAAGAATGCAGAGTCTAAGTGAGGAGGAACAGACGTTGGATAATGCTGACATAAAGGTCCTGAGAGGCTGAGGGAGCCGGAATGCTCTGTTTCATATCTGGGAAATCTCAGGAAAGATGGCATGGAAATTAACGAAGGGGCAGCTTGGTTAAGTAGGGAGTGTAATGGTGACAATTTAGGGATCTATCGTCAAAGATTTCAAGATTTGTTGCTACATTTTGGTTCACTGGTTAGGTGGCCTTGACGCACATTGTACTGATTGTTCTCCCATTGATGCCTCATGACCTTGTTTTGACATTTCCATCCATCAAAACTGTAGTATAATACCGTATAAACTAGCTAACATTGCTGAAATTTTGGAAGGATGTAACATCAGGAAAATGTTTAAGACTCTCCATCTTAAATTAGGTAATCTGGAAGCACTATGGACCAGGTTGATGCTTACTGAAAAATAAATAAACCTAAAATATATATTACTTGTAATGCTAAATTCCTGAATTGTTCATATATCTTTCATGTGTACCTCTTTCATCAGATTAAATACAGCATTTGCTTATGACAATTGCAGACTTGATTAAAATCATACACTCTGTTTCAAAATTTAAAAATTAAACGGCTGAGACTAAGAAGTGACAAAGCTGAGGGAAGCCAAGGTATGCCTGCCAATTATTGTTGGCAGGAAATGGGATGACTCAGCCTGAACATGTGCTTTCATTGCTTGGGACAATGGGGCATGATGACAATGTTCAACTTATTGACTATTGAGGACGTTTATGTCACCCAGTTGGTAGGAGACTGTTGAAACGCAACCACAGACTAACAAGAATATTGAAGTGACCCAATGTTTCCATGTAAGAAAACTGAGGGTAAACATTAGGAAAAAGACACGACTGTTTCAGAATAATCAACACATGTGCCATGTACTAAAAGAGACTGTGTGTGATGGATCCCAGGAAAGTAGAAGTGGAGAAATTCCAGGAGTTAGGAAGAAAACGTAATATTGCCAGTGGGAGGCATGACCCATTGCCCAGAGGGGGGGACTAGGATTAGCTGCTGGGGAGAAGTAAACAAGCGCATTGTGGTTGCAGGAGAAGGGGGACTTTTCTGAAGTTCTTCCAAATGTGACCCTAAGGTATCATCTGCTGTCTGGTGTCTCATCCTGTAAAAATATCTGAAAAATAGAGAGCAGACAAGGAATTAACTTGGCTTGACCTCCATGAACTGGCCCAGCGTTACTGAGAAACTTAAAAGGGTTTGGAGGTGTGTGTGGGCAGGAGATTTATGGGAAATATCTGCACTTTTCACTCAACATGGCTGCGAATCTAAAACTGCTGTCAAAAATAATCTATTTTTTTTAAAAAAAGAGACTCAGTGTCGTTGACAAAGTGCCAGTGATCAGTGCGATCCTGGTTGGCCAGAGGATGTTCGCTGAAGCTCGGTTCGACCTCACTGGCTCTGTAAGCTGGGGTAGGTTTTTGTCTTAATGACACGGTTCCCCAGATTGTCCTCAAGATGTTTTCCAGCTGGAAAATGCTGTGATTCACATGAGGAGAAATATCTGTGTACATGCGACAGTCTCGGAGGGAAGCACAGTTTTGCCAACAGAAACATACCTTGAGTCATTTTGCCTTTTCCCAGGGGAAATCTGCTCTGTTATCGGAGGTTTGCAGTAACAGGTGTGCTGTTGGGGGTTGGGCACGAACTGAAGGAAGTGGTCACTGTGCTGGGGACAGGGGATCTAGATGGGGGATTAGCCACGAAGGTTGTGCTGGGGTCATTTTTCACCGTAACCTTACCCGTACCGTCCACAGGGAGATCCTAGGTTTGCGTTTTCTCGTTCGACTTGCAGCCCAGAAAGTGTCTGTTCACTTGGGGCCCCCTTCATAAAGAGCGCCACGTTAGTCCAGAATTGTGCATGGAAGACGCAGAGGTGGGGCACCGGAGTCCCGTGGTTTGTTCTACAGCCATGTGCATGTTGCACCTCCTCCGGAGTCTGCAAGAACGCAGGCAGAAGATGTCCTTTAAGCCATGCCTGTTTTTTCCTGTGTACATCCCTAATGACACTGGGTGAAAACCGCAGGAAAATGATGCAGCATCGAGTAACGCCAAAGCAAAGGGAGCCTTTTGTAACAAGTCCCTGCAGCAATGTTGGCCTGTCTTGAAATGTTCTCCCCGTTCGTTCTCTCAAACACTGCAGCATCTCTTTGTGAGCCAGTGGAGCTTTTCGTTTGGAATCATGACACTGCAGGCAGCTATACGGAAGAAAATCTTTGACCTCAGCTTTCAGAAATCTCCGTTAGGCAGATCCTTTTTCTTTTTGGAACAGACCTTTGCCTATTTGGAGGGGGTGTGTTCTTGACAACTGCTCTTCCCAAATGCACTGCATTGTAATTCAACTCCCAGTAACTTGACTAGCTTTTGACATCACCAGATTGGAGGGACGAGCACTTCCGCCTGAGGCTCTGGCCACAGAAGTGAGTATGCAGAGCAGAGCTCTGCTGCAGCCTCTCTGGGGCCGCAGCCTCTCTGGGGCCGCAGCCTCTCTGGGGCCGCAGCCTCTCTGGGGCCCTCACCTCCCAAAGCCTCATTTCACTTCTTGTGTTAGAGCTGCTTGTAGAGACCATTGGGTAGCACAAGAAACAGATGTTGGTTTCTTGACTCAAATCTCCAAAGTTTCACAGCATAGGAATGCTGGTATTTATGTGGCATTTACCTTACAGTTCCTAGGATGATCTTGATTTTAGATTATTTTTCTCGGTCTTTGATGCTGAAAATCTACTTTTTTATTTATATCCATGGTCTCAGACTTCAGTGCACATTGGCATCATCTGGAGGTGCCCTTCACCCAGAGATTCTGATTTGAAAGATCTGAAGGGGACCAGACAGTTTTATTGATGTTTAACTCTTTTTGTTAAGTTGTCACATACCCATAGGAAACTGCTCCCACCTTAACTGCACAGTTCAGTGAATTCTTTTAAGACTTTATTTTTTTAGAGCAGTTTTAGGTTTACAACAAAAATGAGAGGGAGATACAGAGATTTCTGATATACCCCTGCCCCCCACACATTCATATCCTCCCCCGTTATCAACATCACTCACCAGAAGGGTACACGTTTTACCAAGGATGAACCTACACTGACACATCATAATCACCCAAGTCCATATTTACCTAGGGTTCACTCTTACTGTTGTATATTCTGTGGGTTTGGATCGATGTATAATGACACATATCCATCATTATAATATCATACAGAGTATTTTCACTCCTTTATTTATCCTCCCCTACCCCTCGGGCAACCACTGATCTTTTTATTGTCTTCATAGTTTTACCTTTTCCAGAACATCATATTGTTGAAATCCTATAGTGTGTAGCCTTTTTAGATTGGCTTCTTTCACTCAATAATATGCAGTTAAGATTCCTCCATGTCTTTCCATGACTTGATAGCTCATTTCTTTTCAGCACTGAATAATATTCCATTGTCTGGATGTGCCACAGGCTATCCATTCACCTACTGAAGGACGTCTCAGTTGCTTCCAAGTTTGGGCAATTATGCATAATGCTGCTATGAACATCCACGTGCAGGTCTTTGTGTGGAAGTGAGTTTGCAACTCCTTTGAGTAAATACCAAGGAGCATGATTGCTGGATCATATAGTAACACTATGTTTAGTTTTATAAGAAACCACCAAACTGTCTTCCAAAGGGGTGGTACACTTTGCATTCCCACCAGCAGTGTGTAAGTGTTCCTGTTACTCCACATCCTCACCAGCATTTGGTGTTGTCAGTGTTCCAGATTTTGATCATTCTAATGGGTGGACAGTGGTGTCTCACTGTTGTTTTAATTTGCATTTCCTGATGACAAATTATGTGGAGAATCTTTTCATATGCTTATTTGCCATCTGTGTATCTTCTTTGATGAGGTGTCTGTTAAGGTCTCTGGCCCATTTTTAATCAGATTTTTGTTTGCTTATTGTTGAGTTTTAAGAGTTCTTTGTATATTTTAGGAAATAGTCCTTTGTCAGATGTGTCTTTTGCAGATATCTTCTCCCCATCTGTGTCTTGCCTTCTAATTCTTTTGATATTGTCTTTAGCAGAGCAGAGGTTTTTAATTTTAATGAAGTCTAGCTTATCAATTGTTTCTTTCATGGGTCTGGTCTTTGGTATTGCATCTAAAAAAGCATCACAATATCTGGGGGTGGTTTCCACTTGTGAGGCTCTGCTCTAGTACGTGGTGACTCCCTGCATTCGCCTGTCTGTCTCTCCAATCTTGGGGACAGCAGTTTGCCCTGTGTCCTCCCCTGTCTTATGGATCAGAGAAGAGGTGTTGAGTTTTCAGTCTGTTTGGCTTTTTGCTTGTTATTAGGATGGAATGGCGATTTCCAAGCTTCTTACATGGCAAATCAGAACCGGAAGTCCCTCAATTCAGTGAATTTTTACGTATGTATGCATCTGTGTAGCCACCACCCAGATAAAGCTGTGGAAAATTCTAACACTCCAGAATGTTTGCTCATACCCTTCCCAGGCCAACGCTACCCCCACCCTACCCAGAGATAACTACCATTTTAATGATTCCAAGATTCTGCTCAAGGCATGGGGACATATATGCCTTTCTTCATCTTTTGAAAATCAGTGGATTTACTAACATGGTCTGGAAAAACTCACCTGCAGTTCTGAGGCTGAAACTAGTAGAAATAGTCACATAATGAATAAACTTAATATTCCTGTCAAATTCACCTTTGAGAGATTTAGGAAACCCCAAAGCCCAGTGGAGGCTGCCAGTCACAGAAAGGTGTGCCTGGAAGGTGACAAGTGAAAAAGGAAACTGTCGCCCTTTCAGCTGGACTGTGGTTTGCCTGTCATGATGCTAGAGTGTTCACTGGTGTCTTAGGAAAACAGTCTTGAAGGTAGGGAGTTTTAATGTCTGTCAAGCACTGTTATCCAGGCAAAAGGTGCTTTGACTCCATAAAACTTATTTCTTTAGCTAGAAACAGTAATAATTAATTTTGAGCATCTTAATCAATGCTCACAACAACCCCCAACACTATTAAGATAAACTTTTATCCCAGAAAACCAGTATCAGTTCTTTGGATAGGAATATAATTATGCTGAACATTTACTGAACATTTCCCATGTGCCAATCATTGTGGTTAATGCTTTAAATGGACTGTCTTTTTTTCTTAATTTCCATATTCAGAAGAGGGAAATAAGCTTTGGTGAGCTTTCCCAAGCAGCTGGTAGGTGGTAGATGAGCTTGGAACCCAACTCCAATCTCACTGAGATAGTAATCACTTAGCTTCTGTGCTGGACTGATTCTCTAGAGAAATACACCCATTTATTTCTTAGCTTGGTGGAACTCTGATGTCTTGAAATTATGCAACTTCCTTGGTTTTAATTTAAGCCTTTTGATGGATAATTTGGAGGTCTGAGTCTTCATGCCCATTAGAAGGCATAAACTTCTGCCAGGAGATAACCTCCAACATAGATTCATAAATTGCCATTCTGGTTTATACATCAGAATTTTATGAGTTGGGTCAGTGTGTAGATGGACCTCGAAAGGGCTGAACAGCTCTGTGTATGATAAAAATTAATCTTGGTAATTACGTACCAGATAATCTTGTAACCATGATAATCTATGATAAAAATTAAGTTTCAGAATTTGAAGCCCTGAGGATAATCCCTGACCCAGGATAATTCTGCCATGGCGTCATCAGTAAACTCAGTCCCGTCTCCTATCAGCCCCTCCACAGGCTTTATTCCTTCAGCCTCACAGGAGTTTCTGTCCTAAAGGATTTATACACTCAGTTTTGCTTACTTTACTTGAAAATCTCAAAGAAGGAATATATATTCAAGAGAAATATGTATTCTTTCTTTGCTATTGCCATTAAAATATACATACAATGATGGTGAATATTAGAATTTAAAGGTCTAGTTCCACTGTTTTATTGGTTGTACCATAAATTTTAGTGAGAAAAAATCAACTCAAAGATATTTTCCAAGGCAGGTCTGATTTCTCCTAGAAATGGGAGTTACACGTGCGATAATCTCCATTTATGAATAATTCCATTTCCTTTTGCTTATTTATAGTAAGCAGAATCCAAGTGTATTCTCCGAAATGGTTGGCCAATACCAGACTTCTTTTGCTTTGCAATCACTTTTTTTTTTTGGTGAGGAAGAGTGGTCCCAAGCTAACATCTATGCCAGTCTTCCTCTTTTTTACATGGGATGCTGCCACAGTGTGGCTTGACAAGTGGTGCTAGATCCACAACCAGGATCCGAATCTGCCAACATTGGGCTGCTGAAGCAGAGCATGAACTTAGCCACTATGCCACTGGGCCGGCCCCTGCAATCACATTTAAGTACAGAGCACACCTAGTGCTTTTTAGATATCTCTGTTATCATTCAGAGAGGAGGAACAAATACTCTTTTCACTTTAACACCTTCCCTTAGCTTTAACCTTGAACTTCATCTATGGGATCTGGCCTTCATCAGTATAAAGGCACTTTGATCTCAATGCTGGCAGTAATTCTTTAGCATGGGGACACTAATTCTTATGGGTCTATCCAGGTTAAGGTAAAAGCACTCCTGTGGCCTGTGAAGTAATGTAACAGGGACTTGTGAGCCCCTATATCCATTTAGAGTTTATTTGGCCATCTAGCTATTATTCCACTAGACTATATGTTCCATGAGTACTGAGATTTTTATCTATTTTTGATTACTCTGTGTTCCCTAGTATCTGGCACATAAAAGTGCTCAATAAATATTTATTGAATGACTTCATCCATCCATTCATCCATCCCTCCATACATCCATACATCCATCCACCCATCCACCCAATGTTTACTCCACTTCTGCTAAGGTACATGCATCTTTAAGTGTAAGGAAGGCAAAATATTGGCTTCCCTAAGATGACTAAAATGCAGCTGCCCTGACCTCTCATTTCACATAGCTCTAGTTCAGCTGAGTGCTAAAGGATAGCAGACTGCTGCATTGTTTTTCCATATTTAACCATCCTGCTGCCCAAGAAAATAGTTCCTCTTCTGACATAGATCATTTAAGCAACCGTACATTTGTTAAACAGCAGTTTTTGTAACTTTCAATCAGCAGCACCAGATTGTTCTTTTAATTCCAGCTTTCATTCATGGAAATACCAATTCATCTGTTTTATTCAATAATCAAGGGATTAATTTGCCCCTGAAATGGGTTTGATTTACTAATAAGATAGACAAGGCACGAACAGAGGAATTCATCTTTTTTGTTTTTTTGTTTGTTGTTTTTTTGTTGTTTGCTTGTTTTCAGGTGTGCATCGTAATATATTTCAAATTCTGTGTAGATTACATCATGTTCCCCACCCGAAAACTAATTATAATCCATCACCACACACATGTGCCAATCACCCCTTTCGCCCTCTCCTCTCCCCCCTTCTCCTCTGGTAACCACCAATCCAACCCCTGTTGCTCTGTGTTTGTTTGTTGTTGTTTTTATCTTCTACTTATAAGTGAAATCATACGGTATTTGACTTTCTCCCTCTGACTTATTTCGCTCAGCATAATACCCTCAAGTTCCATCCATGTTATCACAAATGGCCGGATTTCGTCATTTCTTATGGCTGAGTAGTAGTCCATCGTGTATAAATAACACATCTTCTTTATCCATTCGTCCCTTGATGGGCATCTAGGTTGCTTTCAAGTCTTGGCTATTGTGCATAATGCTGCAATGAACATAGGGGTGCATGTATCTTTACGCATTTGTATTTTCAAGTTCTTTGGATAAATACCCAGCAGTGGGATAGCTGGATCATATGGTAGATCTATCCTTAATTTTCTGAGGATACTCCATACTGCTTTCCATAGTGGCTGCACCAGTTTGCACTCCCATCAGCAGTGTACAAGGGTTCCCTTCTCTCCACATCCTCTCCAACAATTGTTTCCTGTCTTGTTAATTATAGCCATTCTGACCAGAGTGAGGTGATATCTCATTGTAGTTTTACTTGCATTTCCCTGATAGCTAATGATGTTGAGCATCTTTTCATATGCCTGTTGGCCATCCGTATATCTTCTTTGGAGAAATCTCTGTTCAGATCTTTTGCACATTTTTTAATTGGGTTGTTGGTTTTTCTGTTGTCGAGACGTATGAGTTCTTCGCATATTTTGGATATTAACCCCTTATCTGATATATGGTTTGCAAATATCTTCTCCCAACTGTTAGGCTGTCTTTTTGTTTTGTTGATGGTTTCCTTTGCTGTGCAGAAGCTTTTTAGTTTGATGTAGTCCCATTTGTTCATTTTTTCTTTTGTTTCCCTTGTCCGGTCAGACATGGAACTTGAAAATATGCTGCTCAGACCGATATCAAAGAGCGTACTGCCTATGTTATCTTCTAGAAGTTTCATGGTTTCAGGTCTTACATTCAAGTCTTTAATCCATTTTGAGTTGATTTTTGTGCATGGTGTAAGATAATGGTCTACTTTCATTCTTTTGCACGTGGCTGTCCGGTTTTCCCAACACCATTTATTGAAGAGACTTCCCTTTCTCCATTGTATGTTCTTGGCTCCCTTGTCACATATTAGCTGTCCATAGATGTGTGGGTTTATTTCTGGACTCTCGATTCTGTTCCATTGATCTGTGTGTCTGTTTTTCTGCCAGTACCATGCTGTTTTGGTTACTATAGCTTTGTACTATATATATACATATTTTAAAGACCTTTTATTTATTTATTTATTTATTTGAGGAAGATTAGCCCTGAGCTAACATCTGCCAATCCTCCTCTTTTGGCTGAGGAAGACTGGCCCTGAGCTAACATCCGTGCCCATCTTCCTCTACTTTCTATGTGGGACGCCTACCACAGCATGGCTTGCCAAGCAGTGCTATATCTGCACCCGAGATCCGAACCAGCAAATCCCAGGCCACCGAAGCAGAACATGCACACTTAACCGCTGTGCCACCTGGCCGGCCGCTGTAGTATATTTTGAAATCAGGAAGTGTGATACCTCCAGCTTTGCTCTTTTTCCTCAGGATTCCTTCGGCTATTTGGGATCTTTTGTTGTTCCATATAAACTTCAGGATTCTTTGTTCTATTTCTGTGAAAAATGTCATTGGCACTTTGATAGGGATTGTGTTGAATCTATAGGTTGCTTTAGGAAATATGGACATATTAACTATGTTAATTCTTCCAATCCAAGAGCATGGAATATCTTGCCATTTCTTTGCGTCGTCTTCGATTTCTTTCAACAATGTTTTATAGTTTTCAGTGTACAGATTTTTCACCTCTTTGGTTAAGTTTATTCCTAGGTATTTTATTCTTTTTGTTGCTATTGTAAATGGGGTTGTATTCTTAATGTCTCTTTCTGCTACTTCGTTGTTAGTGTATAGAAACACAACCGATTTTTCTATGTTGATTTTTTATCCTGCAACTTGACAGTATTCATTTATTGTTTCTAAAAGTTTTTTAGTGGATTCTTTAGGGTTTTCTATACATAAAATCATGCCATCTGCAAATAGTGACAGTTTCACTTCTTCTTTTCCAATGTGGATCCCTTTTATTTCTTTTTCTTGCCTGATTGCTGTGGCTAGGACTTCCAATACTATGTTAAATAAGAATGGTGACAGTGGGCATCCTTGTCTGGTTCCTCTTCTTAGAGGGATAGCTTTCAGTTTTTCTCCATTGATAATCATATGTGCTGTGGGTTTGTCATATATGGACTTTATTATGTTGAGAAATTTTCCTTTTATACCCATTTTATTTAGAGTTTTTATCATAAATGGATGCTATATCTTGTCAAATGCTTTCTCTGCATCTATTGAGATGATCATGTGATTTTTATTCTTCATTTTGTTAATGTGGTGTATCACATTGATAGATTTGTGGATGTTGAACCATCTCTGCATCCCTGGAATAAAACCCACTTGATCATGATGTATGATCTTTTTAATGTACTGTTGTATTCAATTTGCTAGTATTTTGTTGAGGATTTTGCACTGAAGTTCATAAATGATATTGTCCTATAATTTTCTTCTTTTGTGTTGTCCTTGTCTGGTTTTGGTATTAGGATAATGTTGGCTTCGTAGAATGAGTTAGGAAGCCTCCCCTCCTCTTCAATTTTTTGGAAGAGTTTGAGAAGGATAGGTCTTAAGTCTTCTTTGAATGTTTGGTAGAATTCACCAGGGAAGCCATCTGGGCCTGGACTTTTATTTTTTGGGAGGTTTTTGATTGCTGTTTTGATCTCATTACTGGTGATTGGTCTATTCAAATTCTCTACTTCTTCTTGGTCCAGTTTTGGAAGGTTGTATGATTCTAAGAATTTATCCATTTCTTCTAGATTATCCAATTTGTTGGCGTATAGCTTTTCATAGTGTTCTCTTATTATCTTTTGTATTTGTGAAGTGTCCATTGTAATCTCTCCTCTTTCATTTCTGATTTTATTTATTTGAGCCTTCTTTCTTTTTTTTCTTGGTGAGTCTAGCTAAGGGTTTGTCAATTTTGTTTATCTTTTCAAAGAACCAACTCTTGGTTTCATTAATTTTTTCTATTGTTTTTTTAGTCTCCATTTCATTTATTTCTGCTCTGATTTTTATTATTTCCTTCCTTCTGCTCATTTTGGGCTTTGTTTGTTCTTCTCTTTCCAGTTCCTTTAGATGCACTTTTAGCTTGTCTATTTGGGATTTTTCTCCTTTGTTGAGGTAGGCCTCAATTGCTATAAACTTCCCTCTTAGAACCGCTTTTGCTGTATCCCATGGATTTTGGCATGTTGTATTTTCATTTTCACTTGTCTCCAGGTATTTTTTTATTTCTCCTTTGATTTTTTTCTTTGATCCAATCATTGTTCAGTAGCATTTTGTTTAATCTCCACATTTCTGTGGCATTTCTGAGTTTCTTCCTGTTTCATACCTTTGTGGTTAGAAAAGATGCATGGTATTATTTTGATCTTCTTAAATTTATTGAGACTTGTTTTGCGCCCTAATATGTGATCAATCCTGGAGAATGCTCCATGTGCATTTGAAAAGAATGTATATTCTGTGGTTTTTGGATGGAATGTTCTGTATATATCTACTAAGTCCCTCTGGTCTAATGTGTCCTTTAAGGCCAGTGTTTCCTTGTTGATCTTCTGTTTGGATGATCTATCCATTGGTGTAAGTGGACTGTTAAAGTCCCCTACTATTATTGTGTTACTGTTTATTTCTCCTTTTATGTCTGTTAATAATTGCTTTATATATTTAGGTGCTCCTATGTTGGGCACATAGATATTTACAAGTGTTATATCTTCTTGTTGGATTGTTCCCTTTACCATTATGTAGTGCCCATCTTTGTCTCGTGTTATGGTGTTTGTTTTAAAGCCTATTTTGTCTGATATAAGTATTGCTACTTCTGCTTTCTTTTCTCTGCCATTTGCATGGAGTATCTTTTTCCATCCTTTCACTTTCAGTTTGTGTGTGTGAGTCTCTTTATCTTAACCTCTTTCTAAAAGCTCTACTTTTTCACTCCCCTCCTCCCACATTTTATGTTTTTGAAATCATAACTAATCTCTTATTTAGTGTGCATCTATCCATTACCCTCTTACCATTGAAGTAGGTAATTTTAGTACTTTTGTCTTTAAATCTTCAAATTATCTTTATAGGTGGTTGGTCTGCTACCTTTCCTATATTTTTACCTTTACCAGTAATTTTATTGCCTGGTTTTTTATTTTTATTTTTTTGATAATTTTCTTATCCCTATCTGTGGTCATCTCTTTCCCACTTAAATAAGTCCCTTCAGCATTTCTTGTAGAAATGGTTTCTTGGTGATAAACTCTTTTAATTTTTGCTTGTCTGGGAAGCTCTTCATCTCTCCTTCCATTCTGAATGACAACCTTGATGGATAGAGTATTCTTGGCTGTGGGTTTTTTCCTTTCAGCACTTTAAATATGTCATGCCATTCTTTTCTAGCCTGTAGGGTTTCAGCTGAGAAGTCCACTGACAGCCTTGTGGGCTTTTCTTTGTATGTCCCTTGTTGCCTTTCTCTTGCTGCTTTTAGGATTCTCTCTTTATCTTCAAGTTTGGACATTTTAATTACAATGTGTCTTGGTGTGGGCCTCTTTGGGCTTATCTTGTTTGGAGCTCTCTGTGCTTCCTGTACTTGGATGTCTGTTTTCTTCCTTAGGTTTAAGAAAGTTTTCAGCTATTATTTCTTCAAATAGATTTTCTGCCCCTCTGTCTCTCTCTTCTTCTGGGATACCTATAATACAAATGTTAGTGTGCTTGATATTGTCCCAGAGTTCCCTTAGACTCTTCTCATTCTTTTTAATTCTTTTTTTCTTTTATCTGTTCAGCTTGGGTGATTTCCTCTAGTCTTTCATCCAGCTCGCTGATCCATTCTTCTGTATCATCTACTCTCCTATGGAGTCCCTCTAGTGAATTTTTCATTTCCAGTATTTATTCCTCATTTCTGATTGATTCTTTTTTATATTTCCCAGTTCTTTGTTGACAATCTCACTGTGTTCATCCAGTCACCTCCCAACATCTGTGAGCATCCTTATGAGTTTTTGTTTGAACTCTTTGTCTGGTAGATTGCTTATTTCTGTTTCATTTAGTTCTTTTTCTGGGGTTTTGTCCTGTTCCCTTGCTTGGAATGTATTCCTTTGTCTCCTCATTGTACCTCTTTCTCTGTGCTTATATCTATGTATTAGGTGAGTCAGCTATGTTTCCTGATCTTGGAGACGTGGCCTTATGTAAGAGATGCCTTTTGAGGGCCAGCAGTGTGCTTCCCTCTCCTCACCAGTCCTAATGATCCAGGAGTGACCCCTTTGTGGTCTACTTGTGTCCTTCTGCCATGGCAGAGTTGCTGTTACTTCAGGTACGCAGGGAGTCTAGTCTTTCCCTCCCTGGCCAGCTGTTTGTAAATCTGGTTTGGGGAGCCTCAGCAGTGTTGGCTTCAAGGTCTAGTAGCACACTTCTGTTACAGTTGTCCTGTTAATTAAGTAGATACCAGTGTAGCCGGTTGCTAGACTCAGGGGCTTACAGTTGCTATAGTCCTCAGGCCTGCAAGGCTGTTGTCAGCTCTCTTAGGAGTGCAGCTGAGTGGGGCTGGCCCTAGGCATGGGAGCACCCAATTATTTCAGGATTTGGAAGGTGGGGCTGATCCTTTTTATGGCTATTTGTGTAGCACAGGTCTTCTGCTGCTGATAAGCCCCACCCCCCACAGGTCCACACACACTGTCAACAAAGTCCTGTTCCATGCACACTTCCTGACCCCCTGGAGTGTACCCTCTCGCCCCACTGCAGAGACCCCCACCTCTCCACCAATGCCCCCCACAGTTCACCTGATCCTCACACAGGCCCTGCCCCACAGAGGCAGATACACTCCCCTGCCTGTAGAGGATCAAGTCACCCAGTCCATGCAGGCTGAAAAGTAGCCTGAGGGCTTGCTGTTGGGTGGGGCCGGTCCCTAGGGCGGGCTGCCTGCCCTGGCTGAACTGGATTAAATCTGCACTCTAGTGGGTGTGAAAGACCCCAGGGCTAACAGGCCAGGGGAAGAACTTCAATGGTGTCTGCCAGGGTCTGTGTCAGCATGCCTGGAGTAGGTGACAACAATGGCCACCACCAATGTCTCAGTCTCTAGAGAGGTCTCACCTCTCACCAAGATGCACCCAGAGCCCACCAGGTGAGTCTCTTTCCACCAAAGGACTGTCAGCCTTCTCTCTGGTGATTTAAGGTTGCTGAGATGGGTGGGTTTGTGCGTGGGCCCTTTACTACCCGGATCTTTTTGGCTTTCGTCCAATAGATTTCCTGGGGATATTCCCCATTGTGGTTAACAGCCAGTGAAGCCGGATAGTAGGATACTCATCTCAGTTGTGCTGTGTCTGAAGGATGCTTAAAGCAGTAATGGCCCCCACTACCCCCCTCCCCGCCCCCGCTCAGGACCTCACCACTCCAGGGAGGGCTGTGTACCTTAGAGGGGCTCCCGCCCGGCCAGCTGTGAAGCTCCACTGCTCGTGAAGGTGGCTTTTTTCCTCTTCAGACGGAATTTCTGCCTCTTCCGCCTCAGTTAGGACTATCCCATGTTGTGGGGGTTCTTTTTATACAGTTTTCAGTTTTCTTGCCAGGGTAATTTTTCCAAAAGTAGTCGTAACGTAGTTGTGTTCATGGGAGGAGGTGAGTTCAGAGTCTGCTTATACCACCATCTTGATGAGATCCCTCAGAATTAATCTTTAAAAGGCTGTATTTCCATTGAATGGGTGTTTAAGATCAGTTGGACTAAAGGAAGGATGGGAAGATAATAGCAGAGAGAACTTTTGTGCAGCTCAGGGCCCATCCAGCTTCCCCTGCCTCCTGAGCAGCAACGGAGATGAACATACTCCCTCTGTATCACCCGCTGCTGTCAGGTCATAAGCAAATAGAGATAGATAGCCTGGCTGTGTCTGGGCCCCCATGAGACAGCTTTGATCATTGACTGTCTCAATGCTCTCCACATAACTTCAACCCCATCACTTCCTCTCTGGTGTATTCTTTACCATCTGTCGTTAGCCAGGAGCTCTAGGATGCCACTCTAATACATGCCACCTTGTGTTGTTGAATCCTACACAGCCCTGGAATGTGAACATATTTTCTGATGTCCCAAATGACTCTGCTTTTACTGAACTGGAAGTGCCCAGGGCTAGAAATGGGTGACACAAGTTCTGTAACTCCGTGCCCTGACTGGTTGTCATTGAAGCCACTGTTGCTACAGAAACAGGGAACTACTTAAATCCCAAGTCTCATTTGCAAATCCCAAGGGCTGCTTCTTCACTGCTAGTGGAATTAATTATCCCAGTAACTCAGAGACATAATCTTATAGAGCCTTGTAGCCATAGATAGTCAAACTCATCGTAAAGCCAAATTTTCATGCACCACTCAAGTTAATTAATATTAAGTGGTAAATGCTGCTAAAAATTCAGGGTGTCACATGTGGTAGGATTTCATTTTATCATCACTCTGGGGTTAGGTTGGTAGATTACCGTGCACTAGGACATGTTATTCACAATGATGAAGTGAATGCAATGACTGGAAGATGGGGACATTATTGCCACAGAACATTATTTTAGCATGCCAGTAAACACAGTCAGCCTCAGCCTCATTTTATTGACTCTGTGGAGAGTCTGCTCTTGGTGTGTGCAGGGAAAGCATCTCCTATGGGACCAGGTCCTGTCCTTTAGACTCAGCTTCCATTATTCATGGGAAGCGACACGTGCCAGGTCCACAGTCACATTCACCAATCACAGTGTAATGTTTAAGAGCGCCGGTGCCACAGTAAGACTGCCCCAGGCTCTAACCTGGGTCTTCATTTAAACTAGCTATGTGACCTTCGACAAGTCTCTCTTGAACCTCCGTAACGTGAGGGGAATGAGAGTACTTGTTTCATAAGATTAAATGGGATAATGTGTTTTTCATGCTGGGCATGGTACGTGGAATTCAGGAAGTGCTCAATAAATATTAACCATTATGTTACTGTAGTTGTTCATCGGGGAATAGAGTTTGAAAGGGGAGTGAGGCTAGAGGAAAGTGGAAGATGAGTAGAACTTTGGGAAAGACATTTGACAAACCAGCCTTATACTTTTTCCTTCTTTAACCAGTCTTTATTGAACAATTACTCTGTGCCATGCACTGTTCTATGCATCTGGAAAGTGGTAGTGTCAGAACAAATATTTCTGCTCTTGTGGAGCTCACAGTCGATTGGAGGAGGGTAGTTAAAAAGCAATAAACACAATAACTAAACAAATTATATAGTATGTTAGAGAGTGGTAAATGTTATAAAAAAAAGAAAAAAGTGAAGTCCAGGGAGAGGAATCAGGAGCACTGAGCCCTGGGGAGTGGGGCCAGGTTGAGTCTAGCATTCTGCTCATAACCAAAGTGGGGCGACCCTGCCGTTCAGACTGGGAGCCCTCAGAATGATGAGATTTGCTTCTACCAAGAGCACCAGACAGAAAACAAACATTGACTGAAAATTTACTCCATGCCGGGCAATGTTCTAAGAGCATTATATATAATCCTTTTGAAAATCCTCACAACAGGCAGACATTATTATTTTCTCCATTTTATAGAAGAGAGAGATCTGAGGAACAGAGAAATGTAAAGTGCCAGACGACACAGTTGGTCAGTGTCAGACCTGTGACTTCAAAGCCAGCCTTCCTCGCCGCGCAGCTCTCCCACCCCCAGCGCAGGGAGCTGGGTTAGAGCGCAGGGAGCTGGGTTAGAGCGCAGGGACGCTGGGTTAGAGCGCAGGGAGCTGGGTTAGAGCGCAGGGACGCTGGCGGGAGTCCGCACTGCTCGGCAGCTCCGCCTGTCAAAGCAGTAACACAGTAAGCCTCAAGGCCAGTCATATCCAGATCTCAAGTGTTTTTAGTGTAAACACATTTAAGGTAAAATATTTATCAAGTATGCATATGATAATTGCTTTACTTTAGTCATCCATTGATAGAGAAAATACAAAATGATTAAAAGGGACTAAGTGATATGAATGAATTCAGTAAATCTTTTAAGCCCATTTGTATTATTGTTGCTTCCTGCAGTCTTCACTCAGGTTTCTGATTCAGAGAACAGAGATGGATTTGGGGTCTCTGCATGAATCAGTAGTCCCCCAGGGCTTTATGACCCATAGGTCAGGTCTTTAAAATAAACTTTTAGCTGAGCTTTTGTTTAAATTGAGGATGGATGACACAGTCCAGTAGGAGGGGAGAGGCAGACTTTATTTTCTTTTATTTTCTTTTATAGCCATTTTCTTAGATGGAGTCTTGTGAGTTTCTTTAAACACAGATCCCAACGGAGAATTCTCTGATTCGAAGCTGCGTCAGCCCAGAGACCTTCCTGCTAGCAAACCTGGAAGGAATATATGGAGTATGGAGTTAATAACTAAAGCTCTTAAGCCGGGCTCATCTGCGATTGTATCCTAGTGACGTAATAGCTGGACAACCACTCTGGGCCTCAGGTTCTTTGTCCATGAAATGGGAATTATCAACAGCACCATCACCACCATTGTCATCATTCTCTTTTGGGATTGTGATGAGAAGTAAAAGAGATATTATAAGCAAAATACTCATCACAATGCCTGGCACACGTGCACTGTTCCATGAGGATTAGCAATCATGCTGATAAACAGAAGGCTGTTGATGCTTTCAGCAGTTGTCTGGAGACAGACTTGAAGAACAAGGAGAAATGATAAAATTGAGTAGCTGGCTTTGATTATGACTTTTGCATTAGACACAGCAAAACCTCAGGCAACTAGTGCTCAGATCTGTTTTCACCCTCAAGCATTCTGAATAGAAAGAGAAATAGAGTACCTTGCGGTAGGGAAGGAAGCACTTTTAAACAACCAGCATGAAAATAGTGCAGAAGAACCAAAGACCAATGTGTTAGGATTGGTCAGTTTTCTGTCTAGAAGGAAAAGAAGGTAAAGAATATGCTAATTAGTGATGCCTTTCTGCAGAGAAATCAAGGAAAACAGGAGACAGAAGCAAAAGAAATAAGGAAAGGGGGAAAAAGAGGCACTAGGGACTAGAAGCTGTGCTCATGGTAGTGGGGCAGGGGCAGCTGGCTGAGGTGGGAGACATCTGACGGGATGGGAGACGGGGAGTGGGGCGAACGGAGCCGGCAATGAAGACAAAGATGGCAGAACAGGCTGCTGTGGGGCTGCTGTTTCATCAATCCTTCCGTGACAGGGAAGCCAGGCAAAGAAAGAGTTACTGAGGATCTGGTTAGCAACTGACATAATCTGTCAAGAGTTTTCCAGACACAAGGGAACTATGTGTTCTGTTTTGCAGAAGTTGTTGTCCCTGATATTGCTGTTTTGCAGAGAAACCACAGGTTTGCAGAGAGACCTCCTGCAAAATGTTTCAGCTCCAGGCATCCTAAAGTTACTTTAACTTATTAGGATCTTAAATTCTCCTCCTCTGGGACGGTCCAAACAGCCACTGTTAGATCATGCCATGTATGTAGTAACATGTATACATGCTATGTACGCGCCTTAAATGAAACAGTTGTTACACAGGTGTTATAAATAAACCTTTTATCTCCTACTCTCTTGTGTATGAAGTCTCTGCTGGCGCTGAGCTCAGAGAGAGCTACTCTGGGAGTTATCTCAGGTGTTCTCCATTGCTTGTGCAAGCAATAACTTTTCTTTACTTACTTCTGCCTTGGTTGTGCTTTTCGGCTCCGCATTCACCAAGAGACGAGCCCATTGAGTTGGTTACACTTATAAGAACAGGCCTGAAGCATTTTCTGCTCCCTGGGTTTGGCGGCTTCTGCAGATGACGGTGTAGAACACAGCTCTGTAATAATAACACGATTCTCTAATTATCATGTGCCACGTGTGTTTTTTGTATCTCATATAGTAGATTATCCCTATTTTGTAGATGTGGAAACTAAAGCTTAACATGTTAAGGCCATTCAGCAAATAAATAGATTAGACTCCAGAATCTCCCACACATTCCTACCTTCACAACTCTTGAAGCTTCAAATGGTCAACTCCTTGGTATCGGGAAACCTATGAACTGGAATAATTCTTGTCGTAATTACGACATATAACTGAGGTTCATTGTAGATTTAAAAAAAAATACTGCTCTTTTATTTTTCTGTTTGCCAGAGTGAACAACCAACTTTTGAAAAAAAGTCAAAGATAGGCATCAAATGCTACAAATCTGGCATTTGATCATTTTCAGTTAATTATGGATGGCATTTGTTTAACATTTAGGCAATTCGAAAGGGAGTTATTGCATATTAGCAGCATTAGCAGCAAGGGTTTTTCTAAACCCCTGGAACCATGAGTCAAGGTAGATAAAGTTCCTTTGGTTAGAAAGGGCACCAAAAAAGCCTTTGAAAAGTAGCTCAACCTGACTTTGACTTTCTACATCCTTGGGACCTTGCCCAGTTTCAAGGTGAGGCTATGGAGACAGGAAGTAGAAACGATAGTACAAATCATGAGGTTCCAGTTAAATCCTCATAAAGAAAGGCTGAAACTGTAAGGGAAGTTAACCATGAACCCCAAAGATAAATTAAATACAAGTTAGACTTAAATTGTCACTTGAAATTCTCTAGCCTTTCTTGTTAGTTTTTTATAGAAAGTGAAGGCTCAAGTAATAAGTGTAAGTCTTCTGAATATTACATAGCAAGTTGTCATGTATATGCTTAAGAAAACTCTGAGATATTGATAACATAATTAATTCTGGCCAAAGTCCATTGGTGTTAAAAATATATATATAAAACCCATTGCGTATTACCTGGCTAATTGATGACATTAGTCGCTTTTGAGAAGCTGGTATATGATCACACAGTCCAGAGAGCTATGGCCTGAGAGGGAAATGCTGCGTACAAGGAAGGACAGATAGGTAAGCGCAAAGATCCAACTTTTACCTCCCTCTGTTCCCAGTTTTACTTTTCAAGTCCTAATCTTAGCATGGGCTTCTATTTTTGTTGACCAGACAGAAGAAACTGGGGAACTTTGTAGCAAACAAGAGTCGAGAAAGGAGAACCTTTGAGAATCTGGGTAGGAAATGCTTGCCTGCAGTCAGTCCAGCTCCATGTTTCCTTCTGGGCAGAGCGCATGGCAGCCCATCCTCTTGAATTCATTTTAGAGTGACTTTCTGCACATTCGGTTTTGCAGAGAATCGATCTCTCACTCCCAGCGGAATAGTGCTGTGTCTGGGATGCCAGGAGCAGATTCCTTTTTCTCCCTCCACGTGGCTAGAAGAGCAAGACTCTTTGGTAAGCAGATAATTCAGCTCTAGTGGTAGCTTTCATTCAATCAGTGATGGGCCTAACTTCAATTTCCACATTCCAGAAGGAGGGGTTGCCTTAACCACACTGAGGCAGCAGACCATGATCCTGACTAGTTTCATGGTTTCTTTGTAGTTAAAGTGAGGGGTCAAACAATGATGCTCGAGTAAGGAGTCAGTGCCCATAGACACAAATAAATTTGTCCACTGACCTCTAGCCAGCAGAGAACCTCTGAGCCAGGAAATATTTAACAGTATAGTTGCGTCAAGCCCTGAAGTAGCGTGTGTTTCCTTAGTAAGTAGGTGACTAATTCAGTGGACTCAATGTCTAATGTCTACAGACACATTTCCTGTGTTCTTTGGGACGTTTCAAGGCATCGCTAGACTAAACTGTTGGCAGATTGGAGACTTGTGGAGCCTTCTTTCCTTCATCCACACACTTGTTCGTTCTTGTGGATACATAAGGAATTGGTAGGTCTTTCCAGCAGTGCTAGACATTGTTGTTCGGATGGCCACTCAAGGTAGGAAAAGGCAGCCAGAGCCTAAATACGCCAAGGCCACAGCAGCAGGCGGGCCAAAGACAGAGAGTCGGGAAGTGCAGTTCCCATCAGTGTTTGAATGTTTAACCAGACAACCAGGCCCTTTGGAGAAAGCAGAGATCAACTCTTGGCTGTCAACGGGCCTGTGAAATATACGTATTAAGAAGGAAAGGCAAAAAGCAAGGGCCGTGTACGTTAGGCTGTAGGTCCTAAGGGCTAAGTCAGCCCCGGTTTCCAGAGCAGATAACTAATCCTTATTTTAGAAAACAGTTTAAACATGCTGACCTCACACGCACTGGGTGTGAAGAAGTACCTAGGACTCTCCCAGGCCGGGCTGCCAGGAAATCTAACCAAGAGGGCCATTCGTCTTTCTTGGAGACCAGCCCTTTTTTAGGGCAGAAGAATGAGTCTGTGTGACCACGATCACCTGGAAATAACTGCAGACAGAGCTGCTTTGTTCTCTGAGTGGAACCTTCCAAGGGGGATGCGTTACTTTCCTTGTTCCCCTCCCTGAAAGGAAAACACTGTTGTGTAATATTTGCTGCACTGTTTTGTTGTAATTTTCTGAAAAATGTCACTTGTGATATTATGAACATACAAAAATAGAGGCTAATACCTCACTGTACCCTCCATTCTATGACAATGCTCATCTCTCAACTTCTTTTCATTAAATATGTGAGAGCTGAAGAGAGAACAGACATTTCCCGTCTAACAGAGGTTCCACTAGACGTAAAACCCTAGCTCTTTTATCTTTTTTTTTTTTAAGTACTTCTCTGAGGTAACTCATCATTAAAAAAAATTCCAAAGCTTATGAAATTTGGTCTGAACTCTCCCTATTTTTGAAGCAAAGGACAGGTCACTTTTAGTGCTGTTGTAAATATCATGGTTCTGTGGCCCAGTTCTCTGGTTGTGTGTCTCCAGCTGGATCAAGTCCACTTCATGGGGAGCTCTGAGCCCCAAGGGTGTTGGGAGGCCACAGGAGGGGCCGAGTCCTGGGGGCAGCACAGAGGAGTGTGTCTTCTTTGTGGGCTCTGACAGCTGTATGACACATTCTAGCAGTCTCACCCCCGTAGCTCCATGGATGAAGCTCCTGTTGTTTGCTCCTCTGCCCAGCATAAGGGCTTGGCTTTGAATGTAGCACGGAGCTAGTGGCTCTGACCCACAGCTATAGGGCATGTGTTTGGACGTTGTTTTTCTGAGAGTGATACCAGTGTGCTGACTGGTGCTCTCTCCCTGGGTCCTACCTGTGACCAACAGGGTGAGTTTCTGTTGGCTGTGTAGTGGCACTTTGCAGTTTGGCTCTAGAACAGAGGAAAGTTGGGCAGTATGGACCCCCGACCCTCACCTCATGAGCTCTATGCTCCTGTTTTGTGAAAGAACTGTAATGATTCCAACTTCAGTTTGGTCCTGATTCTGGGATGGTTCCACCTCAGCTACTCAAGGCTGTAGAAATACAGAATAACAAATGTTTTCTTTAACATGTCAAGCTCATTCTTGTCCACCGTAAAGACTCAGACCCACAATTACCTCCTGACTTTCTTCTGTCTTCTCTGTTTATCCCTGGTTTTAAAAGGATATGGAGCTGTTCTGCTATACAGTGGAAAGAACATGAGACTCTAAAGAGAGAGAGACTCAGGTTTGAATTGCAGCCTTGCCATACATCGGCTCTGTGATATTAGGCGAAGTTTCCAACCTCTCATGGCCCCTGTTTACTCACGTGTAAAACTGGAATAAATAGTATGGCATGGAGGAGAGGCCAGTAGTTTTAGATGCCCAGGAAATGAGCTTAAATCCTAGTTCCTTAGCCTCTTGAAGCCTCAGAGATGTTGGTACACCCCTTCATGTGGTTGTAATGAGGCTTCAGCTCTGCCTCTGCTTCGTGGGGCTATCAGGGTCAAATGGAGAGGATGTGTGAATGTTTCCAGGACTGTGCCGAGTGTACAGCAAGGACTACATGGGAATTAGTTTCCTTTTTCATTATCTGGGCGGTTTGGTAGAGGTCAAAACTCCTTTGTTTTTCAGGAGCTAAGGACTTCTGCTCATATTGCCAGTAAGCATCTGTTCTGAAGGACCAGATAGGTCAGGACACATTTGTCTGCCTTGCTCAATGGAAGAGGGTTCTTCAGTATCTCAGTCTGTGTGTGCTGCTATAACAGAATACTATAGACTGGGTGGCTGCTAAACAACAGAAATTCATTTCTCCCAGTTCTGGAGGCTGGGAACTCCAAGACCAAGGTGCTGGCGGATCCGGAGTCGGCTGAGAGTCTACTTCCGGTTCATAGGCGGCGGTTTTTCCCGTGTCCTCACATGGTGGAGATGGCAAGGGACCTCTTTTCCCAGGGCACAAATCCCATTCATGGGGTCTCCACTCTCATATCCTAATCAACCCTAAAGGCCCTTCCTCCTACTACCATCACATTGGGGATTAGCATTTCAACACAGGGGCTTAGGGAGAGACACAAACTTTCAGTCTATAGCATACAAAGTGACAAAAAGTTTGTAAACATAGGAAAATACAGATGATAAGTAGTTTATAGATATTACCTTATAATACGTGGTATGTTCACTATGTCATCACTCATGCACAATATATCACTTAATGTGCTGTGCAAAATTGTGATGAACACGGTGTGCGACACAGCTCTTCCATCAGACTCTGCACAGGCATTGGACCCTATCACTCTGGCACAAAGGGGTGCACCATCCTGACAGAATCACTCTGGGTGACTTTCTCCTAGTTCATCAACTGCAGACATTATTTAGTCACTTAAATATGGCAACCATTTGCCTATGTTTCCAGACTATGTGGCCACAGTAGTAGTGAAGTTTCAGCATTTGAATAAGACAAAGGGCTCCAGAGAGGAGTTTGCTCTGCTTCCTGCATTGTGGAAGCAACAAGAGCATGGTAGCAGCCTGCTTTCCTGGAGACTCAAGGGGACAGAGTCCATCCATGGCTGGTTTTCAGATGCAGCTGCTAAGAGGAATCCCTGCTAAGAAATGTTTTCCCCAGTACACCCAATTTACATATAACTAGTAGTCTTCTTTTTGTTTTTCCTTAAGCTGATGAATTACTGAGATCGTGTACAATGAATTACTGAGAGCTCTTACAAACTCATTTCAATATTTAGAGGTTGAATGGATAAAGAAGGATGAAAGGCTGATAAGAAGGCAGGAGAAGAGGAAAGAGAGTGTGATGTTCCAGAACTGAGTGAAGAAATGTTTCAAGAAGGAGGGAGTGATCAACTATGCCAAATACTGCCCACAGGTCAAGTAAGATGAAGATGGAGAATTGAGCGCGGATTGGGCAACATGACTTTAGAGCCTGTGATGAGGGCAGTTCTTAGTGTTGGGGCTAAAAGACTTGTTGGAGTGGACTTAAGAGAGAATGAGAGAAGAGGATATTGATTACAGATGATTCTTTTGAGTTTTGCCATTCTTTATCCGTGGTATTGCAGTCAGTGTAGGACAGTTTATTAAAATCCCCATGTCCGTGCTATCTCTGATCTCTATTTTCTCTGATTATTACTTTACAGAGAACACACTGCTCAAACCAACACATGGACGCTAGGGCCTAGTTGGCTTCTAAGGTCCCTCCCAGGTGGATAACTGTAGAGTGTTACGTTTCCTAGTGCTTCCTGCCAGGCTGTCCTGAGGAGCGCTCTGATTTGTTTCATGCTTGTGAATGAGAGGCATAGTTTTTACAAAATTATTTAGATATACATTATAAAGATCCAACAGAGCAAAGCAAGAGCTAAGTGGCTTGACACAGCCACAGCTAGAAGAGGAGACTTAGCGAGGATAGGTGTTTCCGGGTGCCGCTCTATTCTGCACTACTCAGCCCCATCATAGTAGGCCAGATGAAGCGGGTAACTTGAGGGGCTATACCTCATGATAGTCTCACTTTCCACCTGCGAAATCTACTTTGGAGGAGTCTGATAAGGTGTATCCTTATATATTTACCCAGGGGGTGACTCCCTTATATAATTTCCCTGCCATGAAAATTCTTTCTTCAATTTTCTGGAAAACGCTATAGAGGAAGCTATCAGTATTGAAAAAGAATGTATTTCCCCATCCAAATTGTACCTGCTTATGTGTAATTCTCCAAACATTTCAGTCTTTCTCCCCACTGCATTTTTCTAGGATCAGCTTTTCTAAGTACGGTTCATGGTCTTCTGTCTTATGTCCTCGTAACCCTGGCCGCTATGGAAATGCGGGTCCTGCAGTGTGGGAAGCCTGAGCACAGTCGTCAGATAAATCTGTGTTCTGAAAACCGTGCATTCCACAGCAGCCCCCGCATATATGACTCTTAAATAATTTCTTTGTTTACTCCCCAAACAGAAGGCAGTCAAGTCGACCAGTTTATTCTTCCAGCATTGCAAGAGGACTCCCAAGCCTTTTCCAGGTTTTTTTTCTTTTGAGCTGCTGTTGTGGAAGTTTAGTGTGTTCGCGATGTGTCATCTGTTATTTCTCAAGGGTCAACTGTGCTGAGAGAGAGAAGGTCAATCTAAATATTCTCGGATTTCATTTCGGGAAATTCCAGGCCCCAGCTCAGCTTGCTCCCTGCGCGTCCACCTATCGAGGCCCAGGCCTCTGTTGTTGCAGCTGTTGCTGAGCACAGAGCCCGTTTATTTCCAATCAGCTGGAGCTTCCTGTAGGCGTTACCCAGATGCTTTTTCCTATTGCTACCCAACTGAGAAGATTTATCAAATAGTTCAGGCTTCACGGGGCTTTGGAATACATACCTCTAATATTTGATGACCTTCCAAAATTCAGATACAATGCACGGGGCAAACTATCAGGCTATCACCTGTCTTAGTTCAACCTCCACAATTTCGTATGTGCCTCCATGCAGATGGGTAAGTGGAATGAGAGGTTAGAATGAACAGGTGGAAAGTTTCTTTCATTGTCCCTCTCAGCCCAACCATGCTGCAGCAGAGACCCGGGCAATCTTAGGATGGAAGGAGAACTCTGAGTCCAGCATCAGCTCCCTTGTCCTAAGATAAGAAGAATTTTAACGACTTTCCCAAAGTTATCCAGATAATTATGCCGTTCTTATAATATTTTGATAACTTTGATCTTGGAAAAGAGTCTCAAGGTGGTAAACAAGGAGTTCCTTTGTACAAAGAAATTTTTGTTCTTTTTATTATTTATCCTGGGGGTTGTGGAGCATTGTGTTTGATGGTGATAGTTTTAACACCGTCTGTTTTTTCCGACATATTTTGATAATATAGAAATATATATTTATACTACATCTATATAGACACTCACACGCATGTATGTTTTGCTTGTTACTAGTTCCTTTGTCTGCAGGGACGGGAGGCAAATGTGTCTGAATTTGTACAAAATGAAAACCTCAAAGTGGTAAAATAAACTGATCAATATATGCTATATGAGGCATTTAAGTTCTGATAACTCATGTCTGATGTAAGCTGCAAGAATATGAAATGGTGCATATTAATATCATTTTCTCATGAGAGCTAGAGCAAAAATGACAATGTTCTAAAATAATGGAGAAATTCATTTGAAAATTCAGGCCGCACCTCTTACTCTTTCTTCCTCCCTTGCCTGAAAAAATGCAGAGCTCTCATTGACCCTCTTGATTTTGAATCCTGTAATTTAAAAATGTCTCTGTTAGTTTCTCAAGACAGTAATCACACCACTTTTGTTTTCATCATCTTTTAGAGACATTGGATCGCTGGGCAGATTTGGGCCAAAATTCATCAGCTGTGTCTTGTAGTTTGCTGGCTCATACTAACTGTAAGGAGGGAGGCTCATATTTTGCTGGTGTTTCCCCCGACTCTGCAGTCTGTTCATCAGTTTACTTGTCAGCAGCTAATAACGTGCACTCTGGAGTCAGACTGCATGGGTTGGAATCCAGGCTCTACCTCCTGTTAGCTGGGCAATCTTGGGCTAGTTATTCCAACTACCTGAGCCTCATTTTTCCATTTTTAAAAATGTGGATAATAATAACATCTCCTACACAGGGCTGTTGGGAAGGTCAAACGAGATAATCCACATAAAGTGATTACTCTGTTCTCTGGTATAAAGTAAAAGCTTTATAAAGAGTTGCTATTCTTCTTCTTATTATTATTACATATGAAATCAAGTATTCTTAACCTTAAGAGAGATAGCCAGGGTCAGATTACCTAGATTTTCCAAAAGATGCACCTGAATGGAACTGCGGGCCTTGGGGCCAGCCCGCACAGGTGTTCAGAGCTATTCTGTGGACCCGTCAGTCATGGAGTTGCTATTCTCTCCAGCTCTCTTGACTTTCAAAGGGCTAAGAGGAAGGCCCATTGTTAGCCACTGAAGGATATCCATTGGCCAGAGAATTTCTGACCATGGTCTCCCATGGAACAAAAAAAATCATTCTTTATTCATGTTTTAACTTCCTCTCCAGGAAGTAAAAACAATGCAATAGACAACTACCTTTTGTCTGAGGTGAGTTCAGGCTAGATAAACAGATAAATAGAGCTGTGGCCGGTTTTCTTTCTTCCTTTCTACCATTCTTATAACTGTATAATAAGATCCTTGGTCTGAAGTTTCTATTTCCCAGGGTAAATGCTATTTGCATATGTTTAAAATTTACTCATGTCCCTTCTCAGTAAGGGACCCACCATCCCCTAAGATGACCACCCTTCTAATGTTTTTCATTGTCCGTTAGTTTTCTAGCACTTCATATTAACGAAATTATAAGTTATGTACTCTGTTGTGTCTAGATTTTGTCAGACTGCTGGGGGAGTTTGGTGGCATGACAACGCAAAGGTACCAGGTTTATAAGCTGCTAGTATACTTTTTTCTTCTGTCCTCAAATGTCTCTGCTGCGTAAAACTACTGCTGTTGAAAGGCTGAAATATGTGTAAGTGGGACTCAGAGTGCACTCTCCAATGGACAAAATGATAGATACTTTAGTTAGCTGTAGTTTGAAGTGTGTCAAAGTGTATTGTTCAGGTAAATGAGGGGTTAATAGACTTCTCTGAAACAGTCCAGGAATCTAAGAAGGGACGGAGAGCATCTCCCAACCCGGCAGGCCCGGGAAGTGGTAGGAATGCTCTGCGGTGCCTGAAGTCCTTTCACATCAGTTGAGTGTTGAGTTGTTCTTTGCTTACCAAGGGTTGGTTAGTTGAGGCTGAGTTTGTTCCCAAACCCATATGTGCCAGGCATGCTATTATTTAAACTACATACATACTTGAAATGTGAATGCAAAAAAAAGAGGTTTATTGATTTTATGGCAACTAAATTTAATGTTAGAGAAAGTCACAATAAATTTAGGTGGCTAAAAAAACTGTTCAATTAGGTATGGATAAGACAATCGTTAAAGGGGAAAACTGAATAGGAAAAATCATAACAATCTTGAATTCTGAACAATGATGGCTTTACATGTGTCTTTGTCTTTCTACTTTAAAGGCAAAACAACTAGAGCTGTGTGGGGTGGTGTCTGCAACAAAGACAAAGCAAAACCAGACAACACACGATCAAAGAGAAGGCCTTGGTTCTACATCAGAAAGATTGGTGTATCCGTGTTCATCTATATATATTATTTTTAAGCTTTTTCTTGAAGAAAAATTTAAATACTTACAAAGTAAACAGAATAATATAATGAATCTCCAGGTACCCATCACCCAGCTTCAATAATAATCAACTTTCCATCTTTCCTGTGTTGTTATCCATGCTTCTACCCACTGCCCCCAACTCAGTTAATCTCATTGTTTTTCTACAGTTCCTTTTTTTTTTTGAGGTGAACTTTATAAGCTTTGAAATGCACAAATGTTAGTGTACAATTTTGACAAATGGATATACTCGTGCGATACACACCCTGATCACAATATAGAACAATTTTATCTCCCTGCAAAGTTCCCTTAAGCGCTTTCCCAGTGAATCACGCCAGCCTAACTCCCCAGATGTTTTGATTTTTTCTTTTTAGTTTAGTTTTCCAGAACTTCATATAGGTGGAATCATGCAGTGGGCACTCTTTTGTGTCTGGCCTTCGTTTGCTCAGCGTAAGCTCTGTGAGACTCACACAGTGGTGTGCTGGAGCCAGCTCAAACCACGTGTGAGAGTCAATTGTGTGCATCTTTTCCCAACTCTGCATTCAGTGACTCCAAATTGAAATAGGAATATTGAAGTGGGAATATATACATCATGGAAATTGGCAAACACTACAAATTTCTCTGACCTGAAGTGTCAGTTGTCAGCACATCACTGGGTTCATTCATGTAGTCGGGTAAATCGGCAGTACAATCCTTTATGTTGCTGACACATATTTCTTTGTATAGATATACCATAAATTGTTTATCAGTGTATTGTGTAGCTATATTTCAAATTGTGTTGATGCATATCTGTGTCGTTTCCAGTTTGAGGCTATTGTGAGTAAAGTGGCTATCAATGTTCTCGTTCGGTCTTTCTCTGGACACATGTTTGCATTTGTTTTAGATCAATACCTAGGAGGGGAAGTGCGCATATTTTAACTGAAAATTAAATGTTCTAGGTATGGAGTATCTTTGTTTCCATGATTTTTATATTCATGAACTTTTAATTGACCAATCACATCAGGTAAGGCTACAAATTCTCACCATGAGCTTTTATTTATATGTTTATTTCAAACATTTTAAAAATAATAAAATAAAGCACACATACAGAACCAGAATAAAATCCAAAACACCCAAAAAAGTAGGGCTCAATGAATTATTACAAAGTGACCATCTGTATGACCTCCACTTAGGTCAAGAAACAGAATGTGGCCTCAAACGTCTCCTTCTGCTCCCTTCCAGTTACTTCCTGAGTTCCTCCTTCACGAAGATGATCACTACCCTGACTATATAGTGCCACTGTCTTGCTTTTCTTTAGAGTTTTATCACCACAAATGTATTTCTAAATGCTATAATTTAGTAATGGCCACTTTCAAATGGAATCATGCTTTCTTGTGTGTCTGGCATCTTTGCTAAAAGTTATACTTGTGAGATTTTTTTCGTGTTGTTGACTGTAACATGATTTGTTAGTTTTAATTGCTTTGTACTACTCCATTGTATGAGTATTCTCAATTTATTTATTTGTTCTAATGGTCATAGAAATTTGGGAGTTCTTAGTTTTGAGAAATTATGAATAATGTTACTGCGATCATTCTTGTATATGAATCCTGATACATGTGTATATACTTTCCTGCATCCATGAGTGGATTTGTTGGGTCACAGAGCATTGTTTTAGTCAGTTTGAGCCACCATAACAAATTACTGTAGACGGGGTGGCTTAAACAACAAACGTTTATTTCTTACAGTTCTGGGGGCTGGGAAGTCCAAGATCAAGGTGCTGGCTGATCCAGTGTCTGGGGAGAGCCCGCTCCTGGTTTGCAGGTGGCCATCTTCTTGCTGTGTCCTTACATGGCAGACAGCAGAGAGAGAGAAAGCAAGCTCTCTCCTGTCTCTTCTTCTAAAGAGCATTAATCCCATCCGGAGGGTTGCACCCTCATGTCCTTATCTCCCAAATGTCCAACCTCCTAATCCATCCCATTTGGGTTAGGATTTCAACATACGAATTTGGGGGAAAACAAATATGCAGTCCATAACAGGTATGTGCATCTTCATCTTTAGTGCATAATACCAGAATGTCTTCCAAAGGTGCTTATTCATACTTCCACTTGGAATGCATGAGAATTCTCATTCTGCCGTACTCTTCTTTGCTTCAGTCCTTAGTTTTAGCCGTCTCAAGGGTATACAGCTGTGCATCAACAGAAATGTCCCTCTTTATCTCTTGCAATGCTCTTTGCTTTAAAATCTATTTAATTGGTTATTAACATAGCTAAAATTATTTGTCTGTGAATGTTTGCAAAGTCAATCTTTTTCATCCTTTTATTTTTTATGATTCTGTATCCCTCTGTTTAGATATGTCTCCTGTATATAGCATATAGTTGAAGTTTTTAAAAAAATCCAGTCCAATAATCCATCTTTTAGTTGGAGCATTTAACATTTATGTTTAATATAATTTCTGATCTACTTGCATTTAAATCTACCATCTTATTATGTGCTATTTGTCCTGACTATCCTACATTCTTTTTGATACTTTTTAACTTTTTCCATTTCCTTCATCCCTTAGCTTGGAATTTATATATTTTTATATTTATATATTTTTATATAATTTTTTACAATTTATATATTTTTTATATATTTATCTTTAGTGTTATCCTAGGGATTGCAATATGTATACTTGGCTTATCAAAGTCTAATATTAATTGTTAGTTTTAATCTATTTCCAGAAAATGTAATAATCTTAGAGCATTTCCATGCTATTTACTACCCCCAATTTAAATGCTCCTTGTGTTGCTAATTTTAATTTTTTATAATCAATATTCAAATATATTTACTCACAAATTTACCATTTTATTTACTATTTCTTCTTTTTTTGATATTTTTGCCTTTCATCTGGTTTCATTTCCTTTCACCTAAAGAATACCTTTTGATATTTCCTTTAATATTGATCTGTTGCTAACAACTTTCTCAGTTCTTATTTATCCAAAATGTTTTTGTTTCACCTTCATTAGAATTATAAATTGCATTCGTTTTTTTCCCGCACTTTAAATATATCATTATCTCTGGCTTCCACTGGTTTTTTTTTTTGAGAAGTCACCTCTCAGTGTAATTGTTACTCTTTTGAAGTAATCTGTCTTTTTCTCTGCTGTTTTGAAAGCAACCTGTTTGTTATGGATCACAATCAGTTTTACTAAGATGTCCCTAAGCATGAATTTCTTTTTATTTAACCTACTTAGTTTGTAGGGTTTCTTGAACCTGTGTCTTAGAATGTTCAGCTTGGGAATATTCTCAACCATTGTTCACATATTACTTCTACCCCATCCTTTCTCCTTTTTTTCTGGGACTAAGATTTACACCCAGTTTAGAACTTCTCATTCTATTCTCCATGTCTCTTATCGTCACTTCGATATTTTTTATCTTTTTTGTCACCTTGTGCTTCTTTCTAAATTGTTTCTTTTCTTTCTTTCTTTCTTTCTTTTTTTTTGGTGAGGAAGATTGGCCCTAAGCTCATATCTGTTGCCAGTCATCCACGTTTTCCCTGAGGAAGATTGTCAGTGAGCCAACATCTGTGCCAATCTTCCTTTATTTTGTATGTGGGATGCTACAGCATGGCTTGAAGAGCAGCGCGTAGGTCCGCCCCCAGGATCCGAACCTGTGAACCCTGGACTGCCAAAGCAGAGCATACAAACCCAAATATTAGGCCACTGGGCCTGCCTCTCTAAATTGTTTTTTTTCACTTTTGCATCACTTCACTAATTCTCTCTTCATTGCATCTAAGCTAGTGTTAAGCCCATTATTGAGTTCTTAATTTTATAAATTGTATTTTTTATTTCTAGCATGTTTTTAAAAAATCTACTATGTCGGTTTTCATAATTTCCAGCTCCGTTGGAATTCTCAATTGTATCTTTATAACCTTGATTATGGTAAGCCTAGTCATTTTAAAGTCCATGTTTGATAACACCAACATCTGCAGCCCCTGTAGGCCTTTTAAATTGCCTGTTGTTTCTACTGGATCTTGTTTATTTTATCTTGTCTTTTCACGTGTATGGATGTTTTTGATTATGAGCCAGATGTTGTACTTAAAAATTGTTTGCACAAATGAGGCCTGGTATAATATCTTTCTCTTGAAATGATTTACTTTTGTTTCAATAGTTGCCTCTGGGCACCAAAAATCCAGGATCACCTCAATTTAATTTCTGGGTTGGAAAGGATTGAAATCTTGGCCCTACTTCCAATGGAGGACCACTTTTGGTTCACCCCTGCTCCTAAGGAACAACTCTTCAGAGTCCTGACCCACAGTGCACGGGGCTTCTCAGCACCTCCCTGGGCTCCTTGGCCAGTCCTGGACTCCGGCTTCTATCTACCTCCTCCTGGGATATTGTCAAGAGCACTGCCCAGCCTCCCAGCCCCTTAGCAGCCTCTTTCAGTGTTAGTAAGTGCCCCAAGGGAAAGGGAGCCTAAATCCTAACCTTGCCTCTCTTGATTTCCCTCTTCTTCTGGATCACAGCCTGGTAATTACCATCTTGTTAAATCTCCCATGCCTTAAAGCAAATGCTTGTTTAAATTTTGTACAAGTTCATCTGAAGCAGGGGCTCTGTTGTTACTACAAATGGAAGTCCAGAGCTCTGTGAGCCTCTAACTCTGCATTACACACAACTGAAGAAGACAAGTACATGCGCTTGAAGAGCTCACAATATGTTTAGGATACAAAATGCAGGATGTGGAGTTAAAGGAAGAGCAGATCTGGACTGTCTCTAAAGATAAAGGAAGAAAAGCAGGGATGGACTGGAGTCAGTAAGACCTAGTCCCGGTTTTTCTGTGTGACCATTGTCTTCTCCTTTCATTCACTAGTCATTTAGTCATCGCTAAATATACAGTCCGACCACTTCACCTCTTTGAGCTCTCTCTGTCTTCTTCTGTACTACCACAAGATTGTTATGGGTACCTCAAGTGCAGTGTGCTTAAATCTATGCTCATTCTAGATTGTTTTCTCCCATTTAATGGTAAAGTATTGTTTTTCATTTCTATGTAGCACTACTCATGAAATCTTTCAAACCTTATTAGATTCTTATTGCTTTGCAAATTTTCTAAGCCATTTTCAATGAGCACAGCCTTAAAGTGCTGAACACTTCTGTAAACTTTTTTCCCTGAAGACTGGATAAGAAATGCTCAATGATACTAAGGCACACTTCTTGTTAAATTATTATTTGGATTTTAACCATATGTGAGTGCTTTGGATTAATGTCTGTGTTACACAAGATTGTGGTAGAAATTTAACAATTTTATTCTTTCATTTGGTGGTCTATAATTCATTAAAATATTTTTATTAAAAATTCTGGAAATAATAAACGATTACTTTTCTATCTTATAAAATACCCATTTGATGAACTACAAGCAATTATGAAAAGTAAAGTTTTTGAAAAATTTTTGACATAGATATTCTTTATTGTAATACTAAGTAAAAAGAGACAAAAATCTATTTCACTAACTGTTTCTGTCTGTATGTGTGTGTGTGTTTACAGAAGAAAAAATTAAGAGAAAATGCATCAAATTGTTAATATTGATTATGTAGGGGAGGAAGAAATTTTCCTCTACCCTCTAGGTTCTTCTGGCTGATCTAAGAATTAAAGTGACATGAGACAGAATAACAGAAGAAAATCAAACAAAGTTCAATAGCATGTCTACATGGGAGAAACCCAGGAAAACCAAATAACTCACCAAATGGAGGAAGCCCTCACCTTAAACACCATCCTCAACTAAAGACAAAGGAGGATGTTGGGGCTTGTGGTTTCAAACTTCAAAGAGGAGAAAGGCAGTTCACACAGAGGTGAAAGCAAATGTTTGATAAACAAATGTTTGCCGTGCTTTGCAGAGACAATGGGACATGGAGAGGACTTTGATCAAACAGGCCTTGCTAGGTTCCTCCCTGTCTGCCACACCTAGTTCATATTACATTAGAGTTATCTATGGGGGGAGCTCCTTCCTGGAACAGGCCTTCTATCTTAAATTCTTTTAGGCAGTTAGGGGGAAGGTCAAAGTTTCTTCCTGAGTCTTTTGTTCCTAAAAATAATGAAGCCAAAGAGACATATTTTGGGGTAGCAAATTCTGCTCTCCTACCATTTTCTCTGAATGGTGGAAATATGGATATTAAAATATTTATCTTTATATTTCTCAAATTTCTAAACTGAACATATATTAATTAACTTTAAGCTTATAGTAACAATACAAGTCTATTATAAAAAATAATACACATGCTCATTATGTAAAAAGTGATACTCCCTCATTCCCTTCTCTTTTTTTTCTTTCTTCAGTCTTGCTCTCTTGAGATAATCACTGTTATAAATTTGAGGTATATCCTTCCAGCCCCTTTTCTCTGTCTGTGTGTGCGTGTGTTTGTGTGTGTGTATGTGTATCTTTCTGGGAGAAGAAGCCCTTCCCTCTTAGATTTACTTTAAAGTGAGGATATATGCTTTCCTTTGCATTCAGAGATTAGTTGAGAAAACTGTAAAATACTTGGCATAATTATTTCACTTGGGACAAAACGTAAAGAAAGAAAAAAGCTGAATGGCAGGCCTGAAGGGGGATAATTCTGCAATGAATTTCACTGATTATGCGTGGATGAATTCCAGGGTACAATCTGCAAATTGGATATAGAGCAAAATGGATTTCAACTGCAAGATGAAGCCCATTGTTAGAGCAACTAATCAGCTCATGAAAGTTAGCATTAAAAATAAAATAGAAAATATCAGAACATATCATATGTATTAAGGTAATTGTTGCACGTCAAACATTTGTTCAGTTACATTCGCGCATGTGTGTGCTTTCATTTAGGTCGTGATATAAAATGTACATGCTGTACTGACTGTGAAAACTAAATCTTGTTCTTGGTGTGTATGTGTGTGTATAACCCATTAGAGTTCAATAGTAAGCCATTGGATGACACAGAAGAACAAATAGGCACCTGGAGTGTAAATCAGGCCTACAGAAGACTAGATATGAAGATGGGAGAAAATGAAGACTGAAGCACATAGATCATATGTAAATGACACTTTATTGCATTTAGCTTAAAGAGTATAGCTCTCAACAAAGGCTACAAGATAACATCAATTAGGGGATGCTCCACGGGTACAAATTCTCAAGTTTCCTCTGGTTCCCTCAAGGAGATATACTTGACCCTTGACTATTGTCTTTAGCCTCATGAGGGAGAGCATCCTGCAGGGTTGCAAGAGATAACATATAGGGTCTTGCTGAGCTTTTTGGACCCCAATCATGTCACTCTAAAATTACAGAATAATTACTCAAATGGTTGGAAAAAATTGCTTTTAGCAAACCTTGTCACTTAGATCTAATATCCAAATTTTGCTTTCTGTTTCTTGTCCAATGATTCTCTCCAATATTGTATCCTGTGTTTCATTCTTGATGAACAAAAACGCAAGTCTCACCCAGAGCATGCGGGAAAATGTGAACAAAATTTAATTTTTTCATGTTAAATTTACCATTCAGAATTTTATGATGTCAACAGAGAAAACAGATCTTCAAACGATGTCTATGTCTAATGTGAATGAAAGTCACCCAAAATTAACATGTTAGCAGAAAGAAACTGGGGCAGATAATTGTTAAAGTGCCGCCGAAGTGGCAAGTGGGAACAGTGGCAATCCAACTAGAGGTTGAGGCCCCAGTGTTGTGAGAATGCTGAAGAACTCACAAAAGTGCAGACAAGAGCCAGCTCTGTGCATCTGCCACCTCAGAGACCCCGAATGCTGGGTCATCCTGACAGCCCCCACAAAGTCAAAACTTGCCAGCTCCTCTGACTTCTTCCCCTCCTCCTGTGCTAAGTCTAGAAAGACTCTGGAACTGTAGTAGCAAGACGGGGAGGAGAGGAACCCTTGTTGAGGAAAGAGAAAAAAGAAGCCGACCACATTCTTTTTCCTCATTGCAGGCTCTCCTATTTGCTGTGATCCGGAGTAGTACGAAGATGAGAGCTTCAACTTTAAAGCAAGTTTGCAGGTTTTCCTATTATGAGGGACAGGGTATTTTCATTGCTAAACTGAAGGTGTGCTTTATTCTTTGAAGCATCCAGAGAATTGTTTGAAGCAGTGGTAAACAATTAACAAATGGTTCTCCAATGGTGACGGTGGTGGGCATTATGTAGTGTTTGCCCACCATGGCTGATTTCAAGCCTTCAACATGACATCACCAAATGCAGAGTTAGGAAGAAACACGTGCAATTGACTCTAGCAAGATTCAGCACCCACTGACTGTGTTACCTAGCGATGACCTGAAAGGTCCTGTGACCTGCCTAAGTTTTCATTCAGGGTCAGGTAAAGATCTAGTCCCAAGAATCAATTTAAAGGCAGTGGAAGAACAAAACAAAATTGCGTTCTAATTTCTCTCAAACCACAGTTGTTCAACATGATACTTACACACTTGAAAAGAGAGAATTGTTTTACTGGAGTATCTTAAGATATTTTGGGCATGACGACTTCATAGCAGGGCAGGTCAAAAGAGTCACCAGTCTTTTCTTTTCTCTATCTGTTAGAGAGCTGAAGTGTGAGCTGAACCAGCCTGGGTCTGACTTAAAGGAATGGGGAGGACACGATGCCCTGGAATTTTTCATGGCACTGATTCTGCCATTTTTACAGCAGCCATTCCTGCCCTGTTGGAACAGGGTTAGAGGACAGCGATAGGCACTGAGTGGTATCTCTGAGGCTGATATTGAGCATATTTAAAATAATCTCTGGAGACTTCTGGAATTTGTTAGGAGGAATTTTAAGAGATGCTCTGCATTTTGTAACAGCTGATAAAATAAATACTATGATGCTGACGCTGACAATGATGACCCTGATATGGCCTGGGAAATTTGACTTTTCTTGTGTATTCTTTTATATCTAATCCTGAAGTCCTCCTTGGAGTGTCCTTCTTAAAAATTTATTTTTACTTTTAGCACAGAGACAATTATTTACACAATTTTAACCTCGGGGTCTCGAAAATCCACTGAATGTCTGATGGTGGTGATGGTGACAACCAGACTAGATAGCAGAAGGGCAGGAATCTCTTCAGGTAGAGAAAACGGATGGCCTGTTCTCTTTCAGAAGTCTGCATGTGCAGAGGTGCAGTTTTCCCCTTGCATAGCTAATAACAGCTGTAATTTGCAGTATAAACTCCTTGTTACATGTGTTCCAAAGGGGTGGACCATCTTGACCTTTTAATTATTAATAACTTTTCTCAAATTACAATTATGTTCTTAATCCCTGTCCTGCTAACTGGCAATTTTCTGATAGATTGACTTTTCATTCTTCCCTACGTCATTAATTGCAGCTTGTATACCATATAATGATAGAATCTTCAGAATAGCACTTTGCCAACTGCAAAGGTTACCAAACGCTAATAAGTACTCTTAAATGGCTCTTAACTCATTACAAAGCTTTTCAAGCTTCCGTATTCTTTTTACTATTTCTCTATTTTTCTACACATTCCTTCTTTAAAAGTATTCCTCAAAGTAATTTTAAATATTCTTGGAAAAAATTAATGTATTTGCTGGTCTGTATGTCAAGCATGCTCACATGGTCAACCTCTTTATTCCTTTCAACAAGCCTTGTGAGTAAGGTGTTCCTACTCCTCTCTCTTAAAGGGAAATAGGGATATAAAATGACAAGTGATGTGCTCGAGTTCATTGGTACGGCAACGATTTGAGTTCAAGTTTTCTGTCTTCAAATATTGTATTCTTTCCTCTACAGAACTCAAGGGGCTATGTCAAATGCTTACTGTAAAGACAAAATAAATGGGAAAAAACTACCACTAAATAAGAATGGAAGGACATTCCTTCATCAGGTGCCATCACGGACTTCCCCTATCATTAGTGTCTTATTTCACTTTTCTTCATTATCCTCCTCACTTTTTGCATTTATCCTTTCAATCAGACAAAACTTTTAGTCTTTCCTTCTTTTCTTTTTCCAATTTATCAGCTAATATATTGGAATTATGTGGGAATCATTCAATTGTCCTGATAAATGATCTGTTGTGTCCAAATTTATGTACTACCATTCTATCTCCATTGGATTTCATACAATTTGAATTTAGCCTTAATGATAATGCCACTTTAGAATGGCTTTTGTGTAACTGGTATAAACCAAATCACGAATCTGGGGTACAAATCTAATTATGTCTTATTTTTCCAATGAATTCTCAAGACACCCCGTCTGCCCTTCAGCAGAATGTCCTCTATCTTCTCATGGAGACCTCCAGTGCACTCCTCCCCCAAATTGCCCAAGGATTCTGAGGTTCACCGAATTCTTAGGGGTTGAGGCTGTTTCTCAATGGAAGGTAGAATGAGAACTAAAGCCTAATGTGGCCACTAAAGGCCACGCACCTGCCTCTGTCTCAGTGTTGCTGTGAACCGTGTCCACACATCAGATGGACTCTTGTCCACTGCTGTCGGTTGACCCTACTTATCGGGATCTTCCATTTTCTACACTTGGGCACCGAGATTCCGGTTCCTTCAGGCTGCTTTCTCATGCTTAGCTATTGCTACGTAAGTGGACCATGAGGTCAGAGGGGCTCGGTGGGGGTGAGCTTGCCGCCTCGGTTGTCTGTTATGTTAGAACCTTCCTCCTCATGAGCCTCCAGATGAGGAACTGCCCAGATCACCAGTCCAGACCTTTCTTCTCACCTCAGATGCCCTTGATGATCTCCTGCTACTGAGATTCAGAGGAGAGTTTCTATGAATCAGTGTGGTACAAAACCTCAGAATATTATTGACAATAAGAATTATTTTTCATGATTTTTATTGAAAGGGCTAGTTATTTCACATTAATTCTTCAAGTTTTATGAAGTCCTTTTTAAAATCATGTTGTTGATTCCTTGGTTAATTCTTTGGAGCAAAGTTGTGGATTTGCCTGTAACTGCCATCCATCACCCAGAAAGCAGGCATGATTTCGGGTCATGAAAGTTTCCTCTGACTCAGCTGTGACACCTTGGCCATGTCTTTTAGCCTATTTACGATTACGAATCTCATTAAAATGAAGAGATTGGATTAATACACGACATTTATCTTAAGTATCAATTTTGGCTCACAAACTCTTTTGTACAGTAATATATAATCTCACTAACTCCCTTAAGTTTTTAAAAAGCATCTCATCATTTTACATCTTATATAAAAAATAAATAATTTTAAATTAAAAAATATACCCATACATTATTACATATTGTATTTCTTAGCAGTATAACCAAAAGTCCTGGTTTACCTGGGATGGCCGCCAATCTTATATACCATTCTGGTGATTATTCATAGTCTCAAAACTCTCAAAACTCTTCCGGTTTAGGCAATAAATTATATTGTTTCCCTAATTATTTGATTGCTTAAATTCAAGCTTAATAATAGTTGTATAAAGATATGTTTTAACTTTTCCTAATTTAACAAGTAACATCTGCTATTCAGTTTTTTAAAATTAATTATGTACCTAAAAGATTATGAAGGGACCAGAAATGTAAAGTGACATCTGTCCTGTTCAGCTGGGGACTCAGTGCACGTTAACGTGCTGCTGTAAACTGAACTGCGTGTGGCCATGTTAACAAAAGGCCTATTTTATAACATTAAACTTGTATTTTGCTCTTAAAACATGAAGTATTTTATTTACATAATCATGTTTTTGATCCTAAAGGATGAATTGAGAGCAAGGGTTTATGTTGTTATTTGCCAGCTTTTGTTATCAAATAGAACATTTTGTTATGGCAAAATGGCTAATCTTTAATCCCATTAAACAAAAAAAAGACAAACTCCATATTAGTGGTAAAATGTTTTCCTTTAAACACTGGTTTTTGTAGAAGTAGAGACATATTGATGTGCTGTATAAATATTTTGGTCAGTCAAAGACAACCTGTGGGTTTGGTAAAGAACATCTTAAGGAAATGTCTAGAATTATCTTTCCTATGTTTCTTGTGAATTTGTATTTCAGCATCTGTGTTCTTCAGCTTCCTGTCTTTAACCAATGGTCAACCACAGATGTAAATTAAACAATGAATAACAATAAAAGAACTGAAAACTTTATAATGGTCAAAACTACCTGTGGACGGTGTTCTGACGATGATTCGCTGGGTGAGGTCTGACTCACGAGCCAACACACATGCACACTCGACGTTCTCGACAGATGCCAGGCTTGTTCTCACTGCTTGCTGGTGGAGCAAGATGTAGCTGCAGGCCTCCAGGCGAGGCAGCCACAGGCCCTGGCTCAGATGATGGCTGCCCTGGAATCGTCTCCCGCTGGGCTTTGCTGCTGCGCTGCCTCTGTGAGAGCCGCACTGTGGGTACAGTTGTCTTCCACCACGGTTACTGCTGCCATGCCACCTCGGCTTCGGGAAAAGGTAGACCCCTCCATCCCACCATGGGCACTAGTCTAACCCCTAATTTCCCTTAGTGAAACTGCGGTCAGCAGGCACGTTTCACCATTTAAAGATTTTTAGGATTTTGATCACTTTAAAGATTGTTTGAGGATAAAAGAAGCTAAGTACAATCTATATAGAACATCTTAAAATTACCACCTCTGTTCCAGATCCTCCTTGGACTTCCTTACTGGGCAGCTCCTTGCATGACGCCTGGCAGCCAGGGACATCTCATCCCCTACCGGGCAGCTAAAATAGCTGTCACGGTATTCAGGCTTCTTTGTGCATCAAGATGGGTCCCTAATGTGGAAAATGGAAAGTCCTCAGGGACTAATATGTCTCCCAAGCCCCTCTTTCTTGTCTTAGGATTCACCTCTTCATGGGATGGTTGACAGTAGGACCATCAGTTTTTTTTCCCCGGGAAGCTTCACTTTCACCCCTCGCAGTGTACCAAGACCCTATGGTACATTCAGTGCATTGATTTCCCACCCTCAGAGCAATGTAGTCACAAATAACACCACTGTGGGCATGCTAAAAGTTCATTCCACTTGGGACTTATTCAAACTCAGATCAGTTTCTTTTTAGTTCTCTTCATCAGAGAGTCAAACTGTATTGGGATCTAGTTTTACCCATGTAACCTTTAATAATACCCAGAACATAAGTTAATAACCCCCAAACACTTCAGTTTTTTTGCCAAAAACCATTCTGGTTATCAAAAAAAATAAAAAACAATTTTCATATCTTTTTGTGGTAGAATGTGGAATTGGTTAAAATCAGGCAAAATTTTCTTTTGATCTTCAAAGTATGATGACTTTTTCTGTGGAATGTGTGGTCTGATGGATTTTTAGGAACCACCACTCCAGTGGAGTGCACAGACTCTTAGAGTTCATCCACTTCATTCTCTTCCTGACGCTTACCTTCCTTCTGCAGTATCCCAGCCGTCACGAGCTCCGAGACCAGCTATGCTGCTCAAGGCTTCACTATACAGCTGCAGAGGCAGCGCCTCTCTAGGGAGCACAGAGGGAATGCATGAGCCTGAGAGAAGAGGATAAACTTGTGGACATATATGCAAGGAGCAATTTTAAACATACTGCACCAACAAACTCATGATCAGTACCTCCTTTGTTAATAAAGACAAAGCACATCTCTGTCAAACTTCCTTTTCAGAAAGCAGAGGTCAAAATAATGAGTCCTATGCAAAAGGGGCCTGTGTCAAGAAAATGTGCAGGAAACTTAGGGCTGAAGGAGCAGAAAAATAAGTTGGATTTAGGAAAAAGATTGAAAAGAAGTGGCGTAGGCTGGGGTAAGTTCAGGGACAGGAGGAATTACAGAATGAGGGACGTCATTCCGCCAGACCAGCCCCCAACATGTCGTCTTCAGGGAGCAGTGGGTTAATGGAGTCAAGAGAGTGTGCAGTTCTGGGGGCTCCTGCCCCTAAAACATCTCTGCTTGGTTGTGTCTTAAATTTTTCAACAGGGACGAAATTGTTCATAACAGGATACAAGTAATGCAAAATCAAAGTGTGGAATCGAGGCCACAAAGTCATGTCCTGTTAAACTGTTTGTACAACTATTTTTAGGCCACTGTTATCTCTCACCTAGATTACCTCCTAGCTGGACACAGCTGGCCTGAGTGATTTTTCTGAAACTCATATCCATTCACGTCTTCCCTAATTAAGCCCTTTCATGGCCCTCTAGTTGCCCTTAGGATTGAGTTCCAGTTCCTGACAGGCTGACAGCACTCAGTGGATGTGGCCTGGCCTCTCAGTCCAATCTCGCCTTTCACTCCGACTTCCCCTGTTCCTCGCCCCACCGTCTTCTTCCAGCAGGAAACCCTCTGTTTCCATCCCTTTGCGTCTCTTTCTCCCTCAAACACTCTTTCCCCAACCCTGCCCTATTTTAGCTTTCAGCTTAGAGTAATTTTCTCCAGGAGCTTTTCTGCTGACCTCTCCAGCAGGGGTTAGAGGTGGCCCAGGCATACTTTCTCATCCTAGCCCTCGTCATGCTGCATCGTAAGAGCCATTTCCCTGTCTGCATCTTCCACTAGGGTTGAAGTTTCTTGGCATGTCTTGCTCCCCATTCTGTCCACCACATGTAGCATAGTGCTGGTATGGATTAGATGCTCGATAAATGGCTGAGAACGGATGATCAGATGGACAGAGGAATGAATGAATGATTGAAGCCTTTCCTTTTCTGTGAAGAGAAAGGGGTGAAGAGAATAGCTTGAAAAAAATGTGCTGGCTGAAGGTGAAGGAAGCAAACTTTTTCTTACTTTGGTCACTGTAGTTTTCTTAACATAGTCCAGGCCAAAAAAAATTGAGTAAGTTATTTGTTGGTTGGTTGGTTGGTTGGTTTTATATCTTGCCACCTGTGAAAGCTTGCTGCCGTATGCCCACTGCATTTGTTTTGTTTTCTTTTATGGGCTTCTTTATGAAAAGACTTGTTATAAAAGAACATTATTCCAAGGTATCCCTGTATACAACCTAGTGCAACATGTAATTGTACTTGGTAATATTCAGTGGGCGCAGTCACTTAATCTCCAGTGTAGACATCACACAACTGTTATATATAAAGTATTCTGTTTACCTGGGATGTCTGAACCAGTTGGAAGAATACAGGACTAGAAAGCTGGAGGCCTAGGATCTGGTCTTATCTGTATCATTACTTTTGTAGCCAACATTAGGACACTAAACTTTCTATATTGAATTGCATTTAAGTACATGTTTCATCTTTGAAATGATTCGATGCCTTTTCTGACATCTTACATTGTATGAAGATATAATGAAATGACACCTATGACAATACTGCAAACTGCTCTACAAAATATAGATGGTAAGAAGGATGGTAGCAAGGGTGCCAGGAGTTAGGACCACCAGTCAGTTTAACTAGTCCTGTTGATACGATTGATTATCCACTTTTTCTCTACTGCCCTCTTATAAAACAAAATAAAGTTAGGCCGAGTGTTATTTGGGGATTCCTTGAGCACTTATATTCCATCACTTGAAATGACTATTCTATACATAATCCCATTCAATTTCAGAAAGAGTCCCATTGATCTTTATCCGTCCTTCCATTTCCCGGGTTGCTGTAGGTCAGTGGCTATTGCAAGCAGTGTTGTCTTCCTTCTTTTTCCATCCCAGTTATTTTCTGATCGGACCAGCTGTGCATCTTTTACTCTGATACATCTACCCACCATTTTAGAATGGCAGGTTTAACGTCTACCAGGAACCAGTACTTGCTAAAAGTTTCCCTCCATAGTTATCCAAGATGGTTTTAGTAATTATATTCTGCAGAGCTCAGCGGGGGTTATGTTACCTGAAGTATTTTTTCTTGTTTCTTGGCTTTTAAGTTGATGTTCAGAGCACCTGTTCCCCAGGGCTCAGTCTGAAGGCATTTTTCTGTTCCTTGCTGACGCTCAACAGAGAAGGCCATTTCCAATCAAACGGTCTGGGAAATTCTAATTGAATGGCGAATATTAGTATCTTTCAAAGCTAGACCACCTGCCTTAGGCAATTTGTGGCTCTCTATTCTTGTGCAATTCAAGGGACAGATGCCTGAGAAGACAAAAGAAAATTTAGAAAGTAGGGATGAAACATGATTCCTCTCCGGGGGGAAAAATCACTTCCTTCCAGTACCTGCTTAGTTTCGTCTCTGTATTTGAACCTCCAAGGAGAGAAATGTGGAGCAGCTCATCCACAATTGTACCTTCTATTATTAGTTTATTAAATAGGCTTCTCTGTGCAGGTGTGCAATTTTCATTCAGGTCGTTAATCACTGTTTGAAATATTTGTTCTTAGTTTCCCACAAATTGAGAAGCATAGCTATAGGGAAATCTATGTGGAAATCTCTTTTGCAAAGGTTTAGCACTTGCTCTTTAATTAGTCCTTGGGGTATCTCAGGTTTCACTAATTTGCGTTTACCTAGTTGGGAAAAATTCTGGCAGCAGCAGGAAGCTTCTTCTGACTCCCAAATCAGAGAAACCCATCACTCCGGCACTAAAGTAAGCCCTTTTAAAGTACATGCAAGAAGATATTTACTTCAGAGCAGTGAATGAGCCCTAGGGTATGATTTAAACATAGGGACAAAAGTTGCTATCAGAGGTTAGAAATTCTGTGGATGTTTTTGCTCGCTGCTTTGACACTGCTGTTATAGGCAAGAACAAGGAAGAAATGATGCTCTGAGCTGATGAAAACAGCTACCAGAAGCAATTATGATGAAGTTGTGGTTAGGAAAGCAGATTGAGAAATAATTTTACTATGTTTCCAGAAGGGCTATGTAAGCTGCACCCAACAAGGAACAATGTGACATCTACAGGAGGAATCGGTGAGGAAAGTGACGCGCCTCGGATAGACTCAAGCATTTACAAGGAGCTACAGGGTTGAAACGCTCTGAACCCTTTAAGAAGAACAATTTCCTACCTAGAGGCAGGATAGCTTCAGGGTTCAGAACTTGAATTCTGCAGTCAGACAGACCTGGCTGGTAGGAGACCTTGGGCGAGTTACTTGACTACTTTGTGCTCCCATTTTTTTGTTTGTAAATGGGATAATAATAAGCCCTTTCTCATAGGGTTGGTTTGAGGATGGAATTAGAGAATGCTTGTCAGGCACATAGTAGGTATTCAATAGTGTGTGTCGATAAATGGTGTCTGTTGTTGCTGTTGTTACTAACAAGTTGTACCGTGCCACGAACTCCAACTAGTTCCAGAGCATTTGGTCACAGACAAAGCATATCCAAATTCTGTAGCCTGTTATAGCCTAGAACTGGCTTAGAAATTTTGCAAAGAATTTAAACCTTGTAGGTTGTACTCTCCAAAGACAGCTGCCACAGTAGTTCCCGCTCCACCTGCTCTTTGATAACGTGACCTGGCCACTCCTCTCCTCAGGAGGTTAGGTCTGTGCTTTCTCCCCTTAAATCTGAGTGGGCTTGTGACTGTTTCAGCCAACAGTACGGTGGAAATGACACCAGATCAGAAACAGCAATACAACTTTCCCCTGGTCGGCTGCAATACTCTTGCGGGGAGCCCTGTCTGACTCCCCTGAGGTTGCCATGCTGTGAAGAAGCCAAGCCACAGGGAGAAGCTGCATGTAGGTACTCTGGTTTGCAGTCTTAATCTTTGAGTCATTCCCACCCGAACACAAGACATGTGATTTAACAAGTCTTCAAACGATTCCAGCCCCCAGCCATTGAGTTTCTCCCAGTCTTAGAGGCTTTCTAGCGACCTCAGACATCATGGAGCAGAAGGAAGCCAGCCCCGTTGTGCTCTTTCTAAATTCCTGACCAATAAAATCTTTGAGCATAATAAAATGGTTATTTTAAGCCACTAAGTTTTGGGGTCATTTGTTACACAGCAAGGATAACTGAGATAGAAATTCTTCCTACTTTGGCCAGTTCCCCTATCTATGGATTTTTCAACTTTTCTCCATCAGTTCATCAGCATTTATCATGTGCCTTTTCACAAGACACCGTGCTAGAACAGGAAGAAGCCAACATAAAATAAACACAAGGATAAAGAATGTTATAGGAATCATGTGATAAGAACTGTGTAGCATAGAGTAATTCAGACATGGCCATAGCATAAATTCAAAAGAGCAAGACTTCACTGTGGGCTCAGGCAATCTGGGAAGACTTCACAGTAAAGAAGAGGCTTGCACAGAGCCTTGAAGAATAGGTGGGAACTGGATCAACAGAAAAGGGAGAAGAGAGAATTCCTGGCAAAAATGTGAAAAAAAATAAGATTTTGGGAAAAAAAAGAGATTCCTGTGTTGTATCTTCAAATGTATCTATTAGATTGCTATTTATCTTACTTGCAAAATAACATTTACAAGGAGGAATGCTTTTAGATACGTTCTTAATTCTAAGAGACTTTACTTGGCACTTTATACAGGGTGAATCAACTACAAATATCTCGGTGATGTCTTAGTTGGGTTAATTTCCACAAAGTTGATGAGCAAACTCTGCTTCCTATAAAAAGCATAATTTACAACTTTACTAGAACATATGAATTTTCTACAAATTCCAACAAATACATCTTATAACATGCAGTCTCAAAGTTATATGTCAATGGTCCTTAGAACACTTACATCAAATGATGTAATATAATAAAACAGTTCTTTGCCCTTTTTAGGAAACATTTAGATAGAAACTCAAAGTTTGATGACATGATACAGAATAGATATGGATACAACTTAAATTTTATGGTAATTAATATGTAAATATTCACCAAACATCCTCATTTTTTTTTAAACAAAATAGGAATGGCTAATCCAGGCCTTTGCAATCTCAAGGTCCCTGTGACAACTTCTCATTAAGTGATATTAAGATGAATGGACCCTGTGTTAATTATAATTTTAAATTTTGGATTTTACAGAACCTGCTTGAATATAATTAGTGGCAGGAGTGCATCACTTTTTAAATAGCAAATTCTCCTGCTGAACAGCTCAGGTTCCTGCTCTTGTTGACCTTGGGCCACCTGATCTTTTAAATTCTTCCTTTTGATATTAGTCCTGGCCTTTGGGACAGTGCAAAATAGCATGACTCCCTCTCCTAACTGAGAAAAGTTCAGTTGCTGAAGGCAGCACCTGTACGACCTCTGCTCCTCCTCTATTCTTGGTTAACAATCCCCTTTCTCTCATATGACCATCTTTCCATATGCTTCTGCATCCTGATTGTTATCTTCTGAATCATTTACAGAATGTCTTTCTTAAAATGTTGCCCAGAACAATGATAACGTTCTAGCTTTTGGGGGAAATGCCTTGACTTTCAGACAGTAAATTTTTAGCTTGATCTGAGTCTAACAACTGGGAAATAAGGTTTTTGTTTTTAAAAAAAATGCTGAAAAAGTGTTTTGTGACAATTAATTTGGTGGTGTAAAAACATCCATCAGCTTAGATTCTGAGAGAACATCCCAAAATTTATTGAATTTTTTTTTTTTTTTTTGCTGAGGAAGATTCACCCTGAGCTAGCATCTGTTGCCAATCTTCCTCTTTTTTTTTGTATGTGAGCCACCACCAAAACATGGCCACTGACAGACAAGTGGTGTAGGTCCATGCCCGTGAACTGATCCTGGGCTGCTGAAGTGGAGCATGCCAAACTTAACCACTAGACCACCAGGGCTCGTCCTTCTTTTTTTTGAAAAAAAAAAAAACTTCTCTTGATGAAGGGAAAGATTCACCCTGAGCTAGCATCTATTGCCAATCTTCCTCTTTTTTTCCTCCCCAAAGCCCCAGCACCTGGTTGCATATTCTAGTTGTCAGTCATTCCAGTTCTTCTATGTGAGTCGCTGCCAGAGCATGGCAACTGGCAGACAGGTAGTGCTGTGCTAAGCCTGGGAACCGAGCCCAGGCTGCGGAAGCACTGAGCACCCAACTTCAACCACTCGGCCATCAGGGTGGCTCGGAAATTCTTAATCCAAAGGAATCTTTGAAACTTCAGCATCATCCCAATTTTACGTAGACTTTTTTGGCTGAAATGAGTCATCTGGACCCTCCTTGATGCAGAGCCTTCTCCTTCAGGTAACCGACAGTCTCCACTGCGTGTCCGGGGATAGAGCATACCCGGTTCTCCCAATGACAGACAGGCCAAATGGGCCTGCAGCGTTACCTTTGACTATTCCAACACTGCAGCCAGCAGCCATGGAAGGCCATTTAAATTTGAAGTTAAATTAAGTAAAATTAAAGTAAATTAAAAATCTAGTTCCTTGACTGCACTAGTCACATTCAGGTGCCCAGCGTCCCGTGTGGCTGGTGACTGCTGTACCGACAGCATAGACACAGAGCGTTTCCTTCATTGCAGAACGTTCTACTGGACAGTGCTGCCCTTGAACTTCTTTCATGCCACCTAGATAAAAAGGAAGAATATGTGAGAATTTTTTAATATAAAAATGGAAAATATATGATAAAATAGATATTGGCATAGACATTGACAGCATTCACTATTTTGTTATTTTATATAATATCTAACACAGTGTTTTGCAAGAGATGCCTAGTGACTAAGAATTTAGGCCTTGGAGACAGGCTGTCTAAAGCATTCACCATTTCCTAGCTTTGTGACCTTGGGTAAGTTATTTAACCCACGCCCTAGTTTCCTTAACCGTAAACAGGTTTAGTGAATTTCTTAATATTATGGTTAAGCTCAAATGAGATAATGCCTGTAAAAATACTTAGCACAATGTCTGACACATATAATCTGTTGACATAAACAGAAGGCATCATTGCTATTATTATTTATAGAAATGTAATTTTTAGCCCCAAAGTACTAATCACAGAATGTGTGCATAAATACATGAACACTTATTAAATGAATTGGACTTGATAGGAAGCAAGCAGGAAGCGACTTCATTCTTTCCCATTCCTATTACACCCATCAAACCCTTCTGAATCACCTTCCCTTCTCTTGGGCGAAATGGAGGCTGACTCCGCAGCTTTTCGTGTCAGGTAACTATCATTTCCGGATAATTAGACAGTGTAGAACAGTTCAAAAGGGAAGCTTGGCTTTCTCGGCTCCTTCATCTCATCTCAGTTCTGGCTGACACTCTGAAACGGGAAGGTGGGCTTGCGTGGCCTCTTTTCCTCTTCTTCCCAGCTCTGTGCTCCTTCCTCTTTTGCAAAGCTGCCTCTGGGTCCCCGGGACTTGGGGGAGGATGGGTGGGAGAAACACAGATCCTGAGAAGGGCTTCCCAGCTCTTGTGGTTCTCTGCTCTCTTCTGGCATGGCAGACGTGCCAATGCTGGCTCCTGGGGAGATCTGTGAGTTTTTAGGAGAGCCCCACAGCGGCGGCTTGTCCGTCTGCAGGTCCCTGACACAGCTGAGGACTCCAGCGATCGCTTATTGACATTTTCCTCTTCAGCCTCTGACCTCCAGTGAGTGTCCCATGCTCCTCGATTCTCTCCGTGGGCGTCACTGCATGCTTCCAGGTGGGCTTCTTATTCAGGGGGTCCCTATAAAGATGATGAAAGCTCAGCTCCCGTGCATGGAATACACATTTGGTCCTCAGAATGCATACGCTTTTGTTCCACCATTGGTGAGAGTATAATTAACTCCCATTATAGACTTCCTTTCTCACTCTGCTCTCAGCGGAATCAAGATTTCGTGTCTAATTTTTTGCAGGTATGGGTCAGATATACTATCCTGTGTCGCCTGACGGTCAGGAGACACAGGGGTAGCTCTCCAGGTGGTCCTGTGTAGCCCCCCTCGTTTCATTTGGTTGGTGGGGGAGTAAAGCGCTTCCTTCCTCCACCCCTGTGTGTGTGGGCGTGCGGGGCGGAATGCGTGGCCCCTGACAGTCTCTCTCAGGAGATCTTCACACCCACGTTCTCAGAGCCAAGCGATGAGCCGGGCTCCACCTCTGTGTGTGTCGGGGGGCACACGGCAAGTCTACAGAGTCTTAGCCCTAAATTAGTGATCTCTACTCGGCTGCTTTTCACCTAATTATATTTAGCATTTGGGTTAAAATTAAAATTCTATGACAATAGGGAAATCAATTTAACATTCTGTGACAATTGTTCTCATGGAGGTTCTAAAACTGAAATTGCAGTGAACAAAGTGGAAGGCAGTCCCTTCTCAGGGAGTCAGGAATCTTGCCTTTGTGCTCGGGATGCAGCCGTTGCCCAGGACCTCCGTGTCCGTGTATTCAGACCAGGAACAGAGGAGAAGGGCCTGTTTGCAGAGGGTGGCACACGCTGCCCTGGGGTGAGCGGAGGCTGCAGGGCTCCCAGGGAACTGCAGACCCTTTCTCACTGGTAGTTGTTTTCTGTGGCAACCCAGCTTTTAAAGAAGCTGCCCTGAAGCCTGGCTTTTCATTTTCAGCCCTGGCCTGGCCACTCATCTGTTTTATTGACCACACTAGGTGGTAAAAGAAATGTTGACCCAGTGACAAAGAAAAATGACCTGTTCTATTCCTTGGCCCTAACGTAGCTTCTGAATTTAGTAGTTTTGTTAGACTTTACTCTCTCTTGCCCAGGAGAGAGATGCCGCGCTCCACCATCCCTGATTCACCGTTGTCCCATGGCCCAGAATGCAGCCCAGGAGTTAGGGGACCCTCCACATTCACAATTATTCTGTTCACACACGAAAAGACAGAACATAAAAACTGTGACATAATATGTTATGTAATGTAGTATTTATAATATACAAATAATATTTTCTAAGTGCAGACTGATAGTATAGTGATGATAGTCATATTCAGAGATTTTTAAATATATACAGACTGAATACATAATGATAGTAAATCACTGATTTGAATAACATGAACATAGTAACTAAATTAATAAAATCAATACTTCTCCTTTTGTTAGCGCCACCCAGTCGATTCCGACTCCTGGAGAACCTGTGCACCGCAGAGCAGAACTCTGCCCGGTCTTTCTGCTCCATCCTCCCACCTTCTGCTCTGTCAGATGGTGCTCTGCCGCTAGTCACAGGGTTTTCATGGCCATTTTTTCCGACATGGGTGGCTGGGTCCTTCTTCATAGTCTGTCTGGACGCGCCTCTGAAACCTGTCCACCATGGGTGACCCTGCTGGTGTTTGAAATCCTGGCGGCACAGCTTTCAGCATCACAGCAATGTGCAGCCACCCCAGTGTGACAACTGACAGATAGACGGGTGGTGTGGCTCCCTGACTGAGAAACCAACCCAGCTCCTGGGAGTGAGAGCACCAAGTCTCAACCACTAGACCACCAAGGCGGACAGCTTCTGCTTACAATATAGTTATATTACTTTTCTGTATATTATTCTATGGTATAAAAGATACATTTCAACCTAATTTTCAAATTGTTTTGTTAAATCCGAGAGGATTTTCTGTATTTGATACTCATCATGGGGTTAAAATATGCTTTCAAAATCACCTCACTAACTCTTAAGAAAACGAGATTGGCTTTTAATCAGCATTTTTGTGGGAGTGGGGAGTTCAGGGGGTTCAGCTGAGCCCCGTAGCTGTGCGCAGTTGTGCGCAGTGGTGCGTCATTGTGGAGACTGCTGCTGGGGCTCAGGGTGCGCTCCCACACCCTCCATTCGCGGTGGCTGAACTTCAGCCGGGGGCACTTACACCCGGCGAGATCCTGTGCCAGAGCTCTAGAATTTCATCATTCAAAAGCCCTTCAAATCTTGAATGAAGTCCACACGAAACCAGATGCAGCCTGCAGGAACAAGAACGGGCTGTTTGCGTCTTCTCCGCGGCGATTCCTGCTGACTTTGCATGTCGTCACCTTCTGGGGCTTTCCTGACCCAACATATCATTTGTACAGAGGAATGTCAAGGCTTGGTGGCCAGGGACGTTCAGAAGCAGCTAACTGGTACTAGAGTCTTGACTACTAGTGTGTAATAGATCATTATGCAATTTGCAACCCAATATAGGATGCGAAAGAGAAATTTGAGCTTTTAAAATGAAAATTAACCGCGTGGGTTTTCTAGATAGAAAAGTATTTAGGCCCTACTTACTGGCATCTCAGAGATAATCCACTGTTTGCTGACAGTGCTGATCTCCACTGTGTTTCCTTGGCATTGGCCTCACATGTTTCCTCTGGTGTGCAAAACAAGCAGTAGTAGCATAATATTGATCTCAATCTTTGCGTATGCTTTGGAGTAGACCCTTTCATTCATTTACTGTTTTTGCAAGCCGGCAATTACAAGGCTTTGACATTTGGGTACAAGTAAACCCTACAGAAGAAATTATATGTCAATGATTTTTCAAGAACTAAATATCTAATATTTTGGCTAAATTTCCATGCTTGAATGAGATTGTGTGAGACTATTATATTACATTAAAAAGTTTTCTCATGTGATGGTGTGAAATTCTTCCTTTTCTCCTAGGCTGAGTAACTGCTCATATGCTTAGCCGAGCCTGATTGCAAGAGCGCAGCTTTGGATGCCTGTCCTTTACTGCCAAGAGAGGCAGAATTCCGTAGTAATTAAGAACGTGAACTCGGATTTCTCCACTTGGGTTTGGGTCTTGGCTTTACCACTTAATAATGATGGGACCTCGTTAACAAAATGAGGAAAATGATGGTCCTTGCCTCCCAGCCTTCAGTCATTCTACGAATACTTAATGCCTTCTATGTGACAGAAAGTTGGTAATCACCCAGAACACAGCCGTCAACATCACGCAGTCATCGCCTCTCTGTGGTTTGCAGTCTTGCTGAGGTTGTTTCTTGACGACCAGTTCACTCGGCTTCATTCAAAACTTAGCAGTGAATTTAGATTTGCTGCATTTAGACTCTGGTCATTGATAACAGATTAAACTGCTCAGAATGAATGGATATGAATATACTAATTATTATGCAATGAGTTGAGTGGAATAATATGTAAAACTTAAAAAGGATAGAAAGTGAGATCATGGTAGGAGAATAAATAAAATATAAGAAGGGAGTTTGGGTATTATGAATGAGGAACTTTCAATTTAATATACAGAGAAACGATGAGGAAAGCTTTCAAGAGATTGGGGTCTATGCAATCGGGGCAAAATGAAAACCACATATTCTTTCGACCTTGACAGGCTGAAATTAAAAGAAAATTACAGTAATCAAGATCACAGAGACTAAAAGTAAATCTTTTTGTTTTAAGTAGTGCATTTGGAAACAAAGTAATTGAAATATGTGTTTGAAGAAGAAAAAGATTATAAAAAGTAAGCTTTTAGTGAAACCAGCTGCTTGATAAATTGGAAAAATTAAAGAACATTAATGATCTTTATTTTTGTTTTGAGGATTAGCCCTGAGCTAACATCGCAGCCAATCCTCCTCTTTTTGCTGAGGAAGACTGGCCCTGAGCTAACATCTATGCCCATCTTCCTCCACTTTATAAGTGGCACACTGCCACAGCATGGCTTAATAAGTCGTGTGTAGGTCTGAGCCTCTGATCCAAACCAGAGAACCCTGGGCTGCCGAAGCAGAGCACGTGAACTTAACCACTGCACCACCAGGCTGCCCCCCATTAATGATTTTTTTTTAAATTCTTATAGCCCTTTGAGTTATATTACATTTCAAATTCAAAAACTTCTTTCTTCTCTACTCCTTTCCCAAGTGTGGTCTCCACCAAATAAGTTAAATGATATAAAGCTGGTCTCTGAACCATTCAGACATTGTGTCATATTAAGTATATGTGAAGTTTAAAATATAGGAGTATAAGCCATAATCGAAAAAATCAAATTATAGTCCTTAAAGGAACTTATTATTAAAAATAATTCCATCGTTAATTGTATTGTAATTTTAAGTGAATCAAGGAATTTACTATTCAAACATATTCCAAAGCGAATTCTATTGAAAATGTAAAATATTTAAAGTGAATAAATTTATGTTTTCTATATGCAAGATTTAGAGGAGTAAACCACTAAATTCTTTGGAAGTCCTCCCTCCTTGCCCTCTCCCTGCCCTCCCCTTTCCCTTCTTTCTCTCCCCCTCCTCCCCCTGCCCCTCTCCCCCTCCTCCCACCCTCCTCCTCCCCCTCCTCCCCTTCCTCCTCCTCCTGCCTTGCACAAACAGGCAGACCTCACTAATTAGATTGCCTCTCAGGAAGGAAAAGGCGGCAGCCTCCCAGATAGCAATTACAAACCCTGGTTAGGACTGTGGCCTCTGCTGGACCCCATTAATTCTCCAGGCTACGTAAATATCATCAACCAAGAAACATTCGAATTTACATTACATTACACTGAACTGTAAACTGTTGTTAGCTGGGAAAGTGCGGGGATGGCACTGTGATTGTCAGACAGTTGCTGTCATAGGATAGCCCAGTATTACACGTGCCGTGTGATTAGATACACGCAGTGCAAAATTGAGAGAGACAAGGTCAAAATCACTCCATTTATTGATACTTCTAAAGCCTGAGGAATACTTGGTTATGTGCTGTTTGGGCCATTTAAAAAAATATTGAAGTATAATTACAGAAGATCGAAACAAACTTTTACTGTTGGGTGAGCAAGGTGGTAAGCTTGTACTATTTTCTGAAATAATACATGAAAGACTGTGAAATGAGCCATATCCTGCTGGGCGAGAAGAAAGTGTTTGGAATACCTTGGGAGCCTGTGCAAAGAATTTCGTGACTAGTGGAGATGGTGCAGAGGCAGCCTCCAGGGAGGGTTAATTCCCAGATGTTCTGGGAGGGATTTCCTAGGTGACTGCATGCTGGCAAATGTGTGAGTGCAAATTGTCTGTTCCGGCGCCTTTTCAGCTACCTCAATGAAATGACAAGCAAAAGCTGAGTACAAATCAGACATAAATGCATATGTTGCAGTCACGTGGCCTACCTCCAAACCTGATGAATAAATGAGAATACTTAAAGTAAGTGACCTCTGGGGGAAAAAAACAGTTGGAAGAGTTTTTTCTATACTGGAAACAAATGAAGACAACGACCAAAATAATTCACACATAGTAAAAATGCATTCAGTGCTTTACAGATGGTGTTAATCTCTCAATTTCAATGATACTCAGGTTTTCAAATTGTGGTATAAAATGCAGTGACCCGTTCATTTCAGAGAGACTCAATGGATGAATAATCTTGAATGAACTGGGTCATGACAAAAGTACAGGAAGTTTTTGCCTTTGGCCCAACATTAAAAGTATAGCTATGGAATGAGGAAGGTTTCATAAAGGAAACCAGGGCTGTATTGTTTTTGGCAATGGAGTTTGAGCAAATGTTCAAAAAATGTACCAACTCTTAGCCCTTCAGCAGCGTTCAGAACCTTCACAATATGGTCCCAGCATACTTCTCCAATTCTGCTTACCTGCATGTCCCCTGTACCCTGAATATGTCCTATTCTGAGCCAAGAGGACTTGTTTATTGTCCGTTGTGCATACTCCACAATCCCCACCTCCATGCATTTGCTTATACACAGTCCATTGGCTCTCTCCACACGCCCAAGCTGCTGTTTCAGATCCAGCTCAAATGCCTCTCTCCCAGGAGTCCTTGATGGATCCTCTCCAGCTCCTCCTGGTGGCTTACCGCTTTCTCCCGTGTTTTACAGTTATTTGTGAGCACGCCGTACCTACCTGCACCCGACTTCTTGAGGGTGGAAACTTTCTCTGACTGCTCTTCCCAAGCTTCACAGTAACTATAACAACAGTAACTGCATAAAGAAGACTCTTCAGAAATATATATTAAATGAATGCTTGGATTAAAAATTAAAAGATTTTGGGGAAAATGCAAATGCTACATTTGTCCCTTACTAAATTAGTTATTTGTTCCTGTGTAACAAATTACCACAAAACTTAGCAGCTTAAAGCAACACACACTCATTAGCTCACAGTTTCTGCGGGTTGGGAATCCTGGCATGGCTTGGCTGGGTCCTCTGAGTCACAGTCTGTCATGAGACTGGAACTAAAGTGTCAGTGAGGCCTGAGACCTCACTTGAAAGCTTGACTGGGAAGGCCATTGAACCGAGGGCCCCAGTTCCTTGCTGTCTGTTGGCTAGAGACTCCTGCAGATTCTTGCCACATGGACTTCTCCAGCACAAAAGCATGTTTCATCAAAGCATACAAGCTGAGAAGGCAAGCAGAAAGAACCTTCTAGGGGCTGGCTCCGTGGCCGAGTGGTTAAGTTCACGTGCTCCGCTGCGGCGGCCCAGGGTTCGGATCCTGGGCGCGGACATGGCACCATTCGTCAGGCCACGTTGAGGCGTAGTCCCACATCCCACAACTAGAAGGACCTGCAACTAAGATATACAACTGTGTACACGGGGGGTTTGGGGAGATAAAGCAGAAAAAAAAAAAAAAAAGATTGGCAACAGTTGTTAGCCCAGGTGCCAATCTTTGGAAAAAAAACAAAAAGAAAGAAAGAAGCTGCTAGCAAGACATAGGTCACAATCTTATGTAACCTAATTACAGATGTGATATCCACTCACCTTTGTCATATCTGTTGGCTGGAAGTAAGTCATTGGTCCCACCTCCTGAGGGGAGAGGACTGCACAGTGGTGTTAGTGCTAGGAGGTGGGGCTCACTGGTGGCCATCTTAGGAGCTGCCTGTGACATTTACTAAAAGTTTTTTGCCCTTCCTTATACTATAGTTTGCCTTACATCAGACTTCTGAGTTTACAAAGCTTGTCAATTCTTTGAGGTCCAGATCAAACGGTACCTTCTCACTAAGATCTTCTTTGATTCTGCATGTAGAGGTTAATTCCTCCTTTCATTATAAGCCCATAATACTTTGCATCCTTTTTCATGGCTCCAATTTTATTTTGAAGTCACCAGGATAAATATAGTCAGTCCACCTTTACCTGCCATAATTGTTTTTCTATGGACAGAGGGAAAAACAGACAACTTCAAGATTAGCAGACATTTTCTAAAGGCTATGTCTCTTGCAGAAAAATAGTGCTAAAGCTTAAGTGAAAAGATAGTAGATAACAGGAGATAAATTTCAGAGGACCCACTAGAGCTGAGCAGGTACTGTCATTTATCTTACCAAATTTAGCATTAAAAGTACTAACCCAGAAGAGACATCTAGCACAGTTCCTGGCGTGAATGGGGCATTCAATCCATAACTCATGGCATCCTTTTTACTTGTGACTTCTCTTTTCCCCACTCCCAACATCCCTCCCACACACACACTGTTTGAAAGTGCTGCTTAAATTGTAATACTAGGATTTGTTAAATCACTTACTTAATTATTTAATAAGCTTTCAAACAATTGTTGAGCATCTTCCAGCGCAGGCATTATTCTATACATTAGGGCTACAGCACTAAGCAAATTGACAGGAATATCTTTTCTTGTAGTGGAACTTGCATTTTAGAAAAAGGAGACAGATAATAACCAATTGTGGCAGATGATGACAAGTACTATTAAGAAAAACAAAGTGGGGAAACAGATAGAATGATGAAGGGGGTACTATTTTATACAGGATGAGAAAGTGACATCTGAGAATAAACCCAAAGGAAGTGAGAGGGTAAACCATGTGATCCTCTGGTGGAAGAAAATTCCAGGTGGAGGGAAGAGCAAATACAAAAGCCTTGAAGAGAGAGAATGACGGGTGTTGGAGGAACAGCGAAGAAGCCAGCAGAGCTAGAATAGAATAAACCAGGAGAAAATGGTAAGAGAGGAGGTTAGACAGGTCGCTGGGGGTAAGGAGTTAGGTGGTAGAGCAGATCACGTATGACCCTGTAGGTCACAGTCAAGAACTAAGGCTTTTAGTCTCAATAAGGTAGGGAACTATTGGAGGGATCTCTACAGAATAATATGGTCTGGCTAGCTGCTATACAATGAGTAGAATTTAGGAAGCAGGGATGGAAGGAGAAAGATCAGTAAGTAGGCTGCTTCATCACCTCCAGTGAAAGGTGATGAAAGTTTGAAGTAGAACCAAGAGGATTTGCTGATTGATTGGATGAGAGAAAGAGTATAAAAGATGACCCCTAGAGTTTTGACCCGATTGACTAGAAGAAGGTATTACCATATCTAAGACGGGGAAGACTTTGGGAGGACCTGATTGAGCAGAGCGCAGAATCAATAGTTTAGTTTTGACATGCTAAGCCTGGGATGCCTATTGGACATTTAAATTGAGACATCGAGTGGGAAGTTAGCTTTATGGAGTTCAGGAGAGAGGTTGGGCTCTGAAGACATAGATTTGGGAGTTAGCATGTGAATGGTATCTAAGAGATCAACCAAGGACTAAATGTGGACAGAGAAGAGAAGTCCTAGGGCCAAGTCCTGCAGCTCCTTAGTGATGAGGAGACCTCACTCATCTGGATCCAACGTAGTAGATCCAGGTTGGATCCCACGTTCCGTTTTACTGATTCTTTGGCAGAGCTGCAGGCTTCTGCTTCTCCAGAGGAGTAGGGCTCACTGCCCACTCAGTCTGCTGACAGGAGGCACTTTCTGCCGGGACAGTGGAAACAAAGCATGGCGAGGAAGAGCCTGAGGTAAACCCTTAGCAGAGGGGGCCAGTAAAGGAAAACAATGTTGGATGGCTGTGAGATTTGTGTAGACATCTGCCGCAGGGCTTAGGGGCCCTAGGATGGCTACTCATCAGCCTCTTGGGGGAAGGGCCATCTTCCCAGCTGAACTCCTACATCTGCATTGTTCACTGGCAGTGTTTCAGAGAACCAAAAATTGCAGAGAATAAAAAGGCTAAAAAATAGCAATAAAACAGAATGAAAAATAAGATAGAACAGTTAAAGATTAAATGATACTGAACACTAGGTTAAATAAGTGACCTCTTCTCCTTAAGAAAAAAGAAAAAAGAAAAACAAGATTAAAACTTGTGGAGGCAGCAAGAAAACTCTGAGCTAAGAACAACTAAAAAAAATAAAATTTACAACTGAAGGTCAGAGAGAACAAAAAAAAGAATAACCCAAACAAGGTAAAGAGCTAGAGCAAAGGAAGTGAACAATGATTGCAAAGCCCAGGACGTTCGCTGAACCCACAGCAGCTGAATCACAGAAGTGGCAGCACGCGTCCCAGAGATCAGCCCAAGGGTGCGCCGCGTTAGGGCCAAAGAACCCGCAGCCCGTTTCTCCTGCCCGGGCCTGGGTTCCACATGCAGCTGTCTGTGGGCAGAGTCCTTGCCTTTTCCCTCCACACCTCTCCTCTCCAATTCCTGGCAGCTCTTCTCTCGGGTCCTGCAGCCCATTGTTTCCCCGCTCTACCGCAGCAATGGGAGCCATCTCTGTCGGTTGTGACTCTCCCTCCGGCTGTAAATGACGGAGCAGAGGTGAGCACCCGCCCAAGTTGGATCAATCAGTCTCTCTCCTAGAAATCTGGATTTGTGATCGAGACCCATTCAGTTAGGGCTGGCTTCAATAATAATAACAGTTATAATAATTAATATTCATTAAAGATTTATATGCTAGACATTGATCTTTAAATAGGTTTTCTCAGTTAAATTTCTTAACTTTGTAAGAGCTATTACTGATGAGGAAACTTAGATAAGAGAGGTGAAGTGACTTGTCCAATGTTACACAGCCGGTAATGGCAAAGTTAGGATTTAGACTCACCTCTGTGTGACTCTGGAGACCATGATCTTAGCCTCCATGTAATACGACCTCTTTTAAACAGAGGAGACAGAACCTTGGGAACTGTGGGACGAGCATCTTTTGTCCATGTGAACAGAGAGCAAAGAAGGAAGTGACACTGAAGTGGATATAGGAGGCAAGATGAGAGAGGGCAGTTCCTGAGCTTCTCTCCAGAGTCGGGACGCCCCTCCACTATCACACATCATGATCCACCCCTTGTTCCCCACAATACATTTTCCCCTTTTGGGGTAAGCTAATTCAATTGAATTTCGGGAACTTGCAACCAAGAATCCTAACTAATCTGGGTACTGCTCTTTGACATGGGCACGAGGGGCCCCCAAGCTCCAAGCTTTCCTGGTGGTTGTGCTTCTCCTGCTCATGGAAAAAGAGTGGCCCTCCTGTCTGGCTCTCGGTCCCCTTTCTCTGCCACCCTCTTCCCAAAATGTTGGCCCTTTGAGTACAAGGACAACTAATAGGCCTTTTTGTGCTCCTAAATCACTCTAGATGTTTTACAAATGTCAGGTCTTAATAAAACGCTCGTTTGGGTAAAATGATATGATAATGTTTGTATATTTCCTTTTATAAATGTGGCTGCTTCTTAAATTGTGTTTTCGGGAGTGATTACAAGGCTATCTTCCTCTATCCAGAACAGGAAAGTCCAGAGGCAGAAAACAGATTGGTGGTCCCCAGGGACCAGGGAAGGGAGTTGGGGTGGCAGGTGGAGGGTGATAAACGTGTTGAAAATAGATAGAGATGATGTCTGTGCAACACTGTGCATATACTAAACTCCCTGAATTGTTCACTTTATAATGTTTAATTTTATATGACGTGAATTTCGATTCAATTATAAAAAAAATTAACAATAACAATTCCTAAATTCTGGAAGATAGAAAAGGCATCTTCCATTCAGATGGTAGCCATTTGAGCCTGAAGGCATTCTGTTGAGAATTCGAGGTCAATTCTGGGCATGGAGCCAGGGGGGCTTCCTGACCATTGTCATGTTGTACTGCTTTCTTCACCTGAAACAGAGGAGCCAGAATTCCTACCAGGAGAGAATGGCAAAGCAAGGTGTACTTTGTCCCATTCCCACAAGATAATCTATATGAATTATAACCAAAGACGTGAAAAGAATGGGGCTGTCCTCCAGTCTTCCTCATAAACATATCTTGCACGATGTCTCGAGAAGTCCTGTGGGATTGCTGCCTTGTAACACCTCTATTGCCTAATTGAGAAGCACATATCTTAGTTCTGTGAGTGAAAAGGAAAAGTACATGTTTTTGCCACCACTGTAAACCATCTGAGGTATAAAATGGGAGGTAGGTTGACCTTGAGGGAGGGTCAGATAGTGTTCTTAGTGCTTGAAAATGGCGTCCTCTTTCTATTGGCTGTTCTAGGATGAAGACCGTCTGAAAGCTCTGCCTTGAACTTTAGCAACAGTGCAGGAGAGGGTCTTTATCATCAAAGGCCAAGAAGCCTATGTAGGTGACTGCTTAATGTCATCTTACCTATAAAGCAAAGAGACTGTACTAGGAAACCCCACTGCAGGAAGCCTGTCTCTTAGAGATCCTCTTTTTACTCACCGGATTATAAAAGGAGTCATTTATTACTCTTTGATCCTGACAGGGAAAAAGGACCCTCTCTGATTTTTGGACCAAAATTCTCCTCAAATTATTCGCTTGTTATTGTTCTTGGAAATTCCTTATTTACAAAGTTCAGGTGACTTCTAATTCTTGGCCAAGCTTGTACTTATCGAATGAAATAATCAAGATGAATCATAGACTTTTAGAACTAGAAAGCATGCAACTTCCTCCTTTTCAAGGAAAGATCCAGAAAATGAGATTCAAAGAGGTTGAGAGGCTTTTGCTGGGGTGTAAGAGAAACAGGAGCCGGAGATGTCTACTCGCTGAAGCCACAAAGTCTCTGTTAGACCAGAGAGCCCAGCGCTTCGGGGCTCTCGGGATTAGATATGTTTTGCCTGCTTTAATTGGGAGGAAATGAAGATCTTGGAGGGACTTGATGTCCTCTCTACATCTTAACAAAAATGAACTATTTCGTATCACCGCAATTCAACACTTACGTCAGAGGGCCACAGACCCTTGGAGCTTTCAAATCTTTTCAGGGTTCAGCTTGCCCAGCCCTTTTCCTGACACGTCATTTCTTGCATGCCCTTCCTTCTCAGAGGCTGTCTGGCCTCCCCTTCAACATTTGAAGGGACAGGAAACGCAGTCCCTGAAGCAGCACATCGCATTTGTGTGTTTGTGCTTGTGCTCCCTTCTCTCATATCTGTGGTGTTGCGGTCACGGCATGTATGCATATATTTCATAGTCTGCTTTTTTGCAATTGATGTGCAACACACATTTTTCATGTTGATACAAAGTCTTCATTATGGTAATTGTAAATGGCTTCATATACTATACAATTTCCTTAAACAAAATGAATATAACTCGGCCTCAATTCTTTCCTTTTATAAGCAGAATTCATTCCTTTATGGTTCTGAATAGCTGGATTATTGGACCATAAATAGCTCAAGATTTAACTTTTACTCCTTGACTCTAATTGTATCTCCTAGAACAGCATTGAATAAATTGAATCCCTCTTCCATGAGACAGTTCTTTTGAGTGTTTTTGAAAAAGCTATCATGTTGCTCTTAAAATTTGTCTTTTCCAAGGTAAACATCCTCAGCTTTTTCAATTGTTTCAGAAGTTGTGGTTTCCAGACCCTTCACAAGACTGTTTGTTCTCCTCTGGATAAGCTTCAATTTGTCAATGTCCTTTCTAAAGTAGGGTGCCAGAATTAATGACTGTAATAACAGTAGCCATAATAATAATAACCACCATTTATTAAGTGTGCACAATGTTCCAGGAACTGGGCTAAAGGCTTATTCATCTAATCCCCACAAAACCCCTAATGTATGTTATTGTTCTTATTTTTTCAGAGGAGGAAATCAGTTTTAGTATGTTAACCAACTCGTCCAAGGTCACAAAGATAGGAAGTGGCAAAGCTAGGATTAAAGTAAGCTTTGTATTCTGAGCCACTTTATAAAGCTCCAGAGTTTTTTGGTCATGCAAAATTTAGGGCCTGGATATTAAACTTTTGTGAGAACACTTTAAGACGGCATTGTCTTGTTTGGTGATTTCATATTTATGGAAAGTATGACAGAGCTCAGTTCTTCCAGAGCAGGCTTAAAAACACCAACTCATTCATTCATCTAATATGTATTGAGTGCCTACTTCCTGTCAGGCACTGTTTTAGAAGGTGACAATACCTTGACAAGGTGACAAGCAAGGTAGACAAAGGTCCTTCTTTCGTGGAGCTGACATTCTGTTGGGGACATGATGTCCCCACATCTAACCCATAACATAGACTCAGCCATCCCACGAGTCAACAAATAGTAAACATGACGATTCAGGTAGTGACAAGTGGTGTAAAGAAAATAAGAGAGAGTAATGTGCTAGAGAGTGACTTGGGTACAGGGGAGAGACAATGTGGAATTTGGTGATCAGGGGAGGCCCCTTGACATCTGGTCTTAGACCTGAATGATAACAAGGAACCAGCCGTTTAAGGATCTGAGGGAAGAACATTCATGTTTCAGTGAACAGCAAGGGCAAAGGTCCTGGGACCAGAATGAGCTTAGTGAGTTCCAGAAACATAAAAAGGCCTATGTGGCTAAAAGCAGAGCGAGTGCTGGAAGAGATGCAGGCAGGGATAGATCATACAGGGCCTGCAGTCCATGCAAAGAATTTTGGAGTTTTTCTAAGTGTATTGGGAAACCTATGCTGGGTTTGATGCAAAGTGGACTGATGGAATTAACCTTTCAAAAACATAACATCACTACTGTGTAGAGAATGGATTATAAGGGGCAAGAAGGAAAGCAGGGAGGTGAGTCAGGGGGCAGGCTGTTACAAGGGTCCGGGAAAGAAATGAAGGTGGCTCAGGTGAGGTGGTTGCTGATCCAACTGTGACTCACATCAGTGGAGAGAAATGAATTAACTCACAAAGAGGAGGAAGGCTGGGCACGATTTCCCGGTGAATTGAATAGGGTGTGGTAAGAGTAGAGAGAACTTGGTTTAACTCTTCCATCTCGGGGTTGATGGGAATGCTGTGCATACCGTGTGCTAGGTATAGTACACTTTACACAGGCCATTGATGTATATTAACTAATTCTTTCTCACCAAAATCTGTGATGTAGCTCTTATTTCCCCCAAGCTATTTCTGACAAAGACACTAAGATTTAGAGAGGCGAAATAGCTTGCCTCAGGTCATGGATGTGGGACATTGGGAAGCCAAGATTTGGACCCCGGTGCGCCCAGCATGGGAACCAGTGCACTTTCTCCTATGCTGCAGTGCCACCCCTGGAGCCTGGACCAAGACTGCAGCTTGCCCGTGGGGTGGGGAGCAATTATAGAATCCCACAGCAGGACACATGGAGTCACATGCAAGGACACGTTCTATTATCAAGGGGCTTGGTGTCGCCTGGCCTCCTCCGCTTCCTTGAAGGGCTCTATTCCATTTTTGGAAACCTCTGTCTAAGGGATGTAGGCAGATTGGGTGGAGTCAGAAGTAAATGAAGTGATTAAGCAAATGGAGAAAATGACTTCTGAGGAATGGTGAAAAGATCGCAGCTTAGCTCAGGGATGACTAAAGAGGACATCAGACTGTAAATATTTCAAGGGTGGGAACGGCAGGAAGAGGGGATTGTTTTCTTTTTTTCTTTTTTGCTGAAAGTAGAGGATTGCAAGAAGGGACAGGCAAAGAACAGGGTTCCTGAATGTGCTCTTAACTCTATGATGTTGGAGGCTTATCATGACTTTGTGTCTAAATATTCTCATCTCAAAGGCATGAGCTGTGGTGGACGGGAACACAGCTATGTAGAAAGGAATCAAAATTCAAAATCCCCAGAAAACATTCCTTCATCCTTTTATTCATCCATTTGATAAATATTCACGTGCCTTCGACTTTGCAGGAGATGGGGTTTTGGCCAAAATAGGGTGTCCACTTTGAATATTTTTATTTTATAATGGAACTTTTTTAATGGGGCAACCATTATGCTGACCATTCCCCCACAATAATTGTCTATCTGGGGTCAGAATTACTCATATACTGAAACATATCAGCTATTGTATGTTTGGGGGCTTAAAGGAGTCTGGAGGGAAAGGACAATGCTGGTACCGCGAGCCCCTGTTGCCGGAACAATGCTACTCTCTAAAGAAGGGGGAGGCTCAAGTTTCAAACACAGGCTAGAGATTTCGCTGCATTTGCCACAATGTACGTTTGTCTGCACATTTGTTAGTGAAATGAGAGAACACAGGGACAACTGTCCACTACATTGTGTGCATTATCTTCCCATACACAGCATGAAAATTATATCCATCAGGCTGCGAAGGAGAGCCTCAGTTTCTCAGCTATGTCAGGGCTGCTTGCAAGAGCTCAAGCTGCTGAGGGACAGGCTTCTTGAAAAGCACACCTGTCCTTTTCAGACATTTTTGAAGCATCATATTCTTTTTCTGATGTTTTTGACCCTCCACTGTTTTCTCTCTAGCGTGGTTGGGAGGCCATCCTGCGTCCTGAAGGTTAAAGAGAAACCCGAGCGGATGTGTCATCTTAATGGGCTTTGAATGCAGTCCCAAATGACACTTTTTTTTCAGTGTTGCTTAGAAAAGGTACACTTGCAAAAGTGGGACCTCGTCCAGTGGGGAAGGATATAACATTTTGCCTGAATACGCAAAAAGTGAGTGGCTGTTGTCTGCCTCCCTGCTCGGGGCCGCCTCGTGAGTAAATGAGCATTGTCTCCTGCGCCCCATCTTTGAGTTGAAAGGGGGTCAGACCCTCATGAAAAGAACGGGGCTGTCTGCTTTGTCTGGCTCTGGGTGCCTTTGCCGTGAGCGAATTTGCCTTAATGGGAATCTTCATTGTTTCTCTCTTTGAGGCAAGTTCGTAGAACTTATTTTTAATCTGGAACAGGATTCATTTAAATTTATTGTCCTTGATTGATAACTTGATTCACAGTATATAGAATTACAGGAATTTTCTGGGGGGAAAAATCTTTTAGGTTCATCTAGTCATCTACAAGTATAGGTCGGATCCCAAGTGTTTCAACTAGTTTTCTTGGAAAATAATAATAATAAGTGTAATGTGTTGAATGTCTACTCTCTACCGGCCGCTGTGCTGTGTTTTTATAGATTGTTTCTAACTCACGCAACATGCCCAAATGCAGGTATCAATAACCCCCTTTGTACAGCAAAGGAAAACTTGGGTCAGAGAGACTAAGTGACTTGCCGGAAGCCACAGAGCTGGTCAGTGAATGAACTTGGATTTGTACCTGTTTCTGTCTGGTTTCAGGGTCTGGGCTCCATCCATTATGACACCCTGCCTCTTTGAAAAGGTCAGTTAATGACAAGTTTATCTCAAATTCTTATGAGAAAAAGGCAGGCCATAAAGTAAAATGATTAACAATAATATCCCCCATTTTTATAAGAAAATTATTTTGTTGATGAGACAATATTTCTGGTCTTTCCTGGATGTGCATAGGGGTTCGCTCAGGCACCCGGGGGTACCAGAAAAGCTCCGTGGTTCGGGGACCCTGGTTCCAGTCTTGGTTCATCCAGTTCTGCACGGCCTTGGCCTTGAGGCTCCCAGGTCACGGATATCTGAGAGCAGTCTGCGTTATGCACGGGCGTGAATTCCTGCCCCGGGCCCGTGTTCATGAAGAGGTGGAGGACGGGTCGGATGCTGACGTAGGCTTACATGAGAATTTCAGACTCCTTGAAGCAAGGGAAGAAGCACCAGAGCAGTGACCTAATGAAAGAAAAGAGGACTTATCAAAAGGAAAACTCTGGAAAATGTCAGCAGAGGCTGTGCTATCTAAAATTATAAACCATGGTTTCAGAAAACTCTGCAGAATTTCTAGCATGTGGGGGCCAGCTCGGTGTCCGTCATTAAGGGCAGCTTTATTTCCTCTTGAAAACTGGAGGAGAGCGTCCTTGTGAGGAGCTTATCACTTAAGTTCCAGATTTTTATTACATAGTATTTTTGCCTTTCCTTTTGCACCATTATCCCTATTTTCATGTTCCCACAGGAGACCATGTCGAGCCACCAAGGGTGTGGGACAGATGCCAGACTGTCGAATTGTCCAAGAGCAACATCTCCAGTCCGAGTGTTTCACACGTTCTGATTGTGATTGGTTTCTTATGTACATTGACTTGGATTCTAGACATTGCTCTTAATTAATTATAGAATATCAAATCCTTCAAAAAATCACATTTAGCAGTCAAGGCAAATTTTTCCAAGAAGGTCATTCATGGCCATGTAATAGTCTATGCCTGATGTGTGGATTACCTAGCAATTTGGCTTACTCACTTCAGGCTCCCCTGTATTTCTGCAGGTGCAAACTGGAGAGAACTTCCCATTACCTGTTTTTGTATTTTTACAACTTGGCATTCCCTTCTTCTAGATCTTGTGTCTAACCGAGGAGCAGAAGCCAGGCCAGCACAGCACGCTGAGGCAGGCAGCGGGTCCTCTGCTCACCAGGAAACGGATGAATTCTTTTCGATAACTGTCAGACAGGGCGGAGCGCAGGGTCAAGCTCAGCCGGTCCTAGGCTGTTCCTGCTCAGCTGACCACACCTTGCTTGCAGATGGCAAGACTTAGTCTCTTCCTCATCTGCCACATCTGCGTTTCCTTCAAAGGCATTTCTGAGGAAAGACACTTGTGTCTCTTCCGTGGCTACTCCAATGCTCTCTGAGTTTCGCTTCCTGGGTTTCTGTGGCGTGTTTTGCCAGGTTCCACTCTCAGTGAAGTCCTCCGTGACCACCTTGAAGGTTGTAGTAGTTATAACGCATTCAGCACTGGTATCAGGAAACACAGTTCAAACTGGCTTCAGCTGGAAAGAAGATGTATTGGCTCACATAACTAGGAGTCCAGCAGTATGTAGGTGTCAGGATTGGTTTGATCCAGGGGCTCAACTGCATCACCAAGGACCTGGTTTCTTTCCTTTTCTCTAACATTCAATGGTATCAGCTTCATGCTAAGGCTGCTGCGCTGTTGTGGTCCCAACACGGCTACCCACCACCCCCAGCTCTACGTACTTTCATTTCCTGAAGGATAAGTCACTACTTACTCCAAAGCCCCAGCAAACCCTCCCTGCTGTCTTACTGGCCCAGACATGTATCTGGGGCCAGGTGGCAGGAGTACTTTGATTTTGTTGGGCCCTAAGAATATGCCCAGCCTTGGAGTCAGCATCCCAAGCTTGTGGGCTGCCCCCACAACACAAACATGGGTAAGAGAGGGGGCCTGGAGTTGGACAGGCAGCCTAAAGGTCCATTTTGTCGGTGTAGAGCAGTCATTTGCCTACCTGGCCTGCCAGTTCAGAATTCCATCTCCAGGCTCAATTCCAGCCCTGTCTGGGGTGTAAGATCTGTCTTTACGTTGTCCGAGCCTACTTGAAGGTGGTTTGATTTCTGTGCCGCATCCTGATTCTCAAACTGATATCTGCTTCCTGGTGACCCTCATGCCTCATCTGCTCACCTCAGTCTCCTAGAATTTTCCATGATAGGACTCTGATTACCTACTACCTGGATGTCCTCGAAGTCCTGGACAGAGGGCAGAGTTTAAAATACAAGATTCAGGAGCTGCCCAGTGGCATAATGGTTACGTTTGCACGCTCCCCTTCAGTGGCCCAGGGCTCACAGGTTTGGATCCCAGGCATGGACCTACATACTGCTCATCAAGCCACACTGTGGCGGCATCCCACATACAAAATAGAGGAAGATTGTCACAGATGTTAGCTCAAGGCCAATCTTCCTCAAGCAAAAATAGGAAGATTGGCAACAGATCATAGTTCAGGACCAATCTTCCTCACCAAAAAACCCCCCAAAAACCAAGAAAAAAAACCCCCAAGATTCAGTCCTTAATTTAAAGGGACAAGTTTGTTTTTTTTTTTTTTTTGGTGTGGAAGATTAGCCCTGAGCTAGCATCTGTCCCAATCCTCCTGTACGTTTTTGTATGTGGGAAAACTCCACAGGATGGCTAGGGAGTGGAGTAGGTCTGCACCTGGGATCCAAACCTGCGAGCTGTGGGCTGTGGAAGTGAAGCAAGCAGAACTTTAACCACTCAGCCATGGGGCTAGACCAAGACACATTTTTTTAAATCCACTGTTTTCTAGGAATGATTGGAAATTGTGAATGCATTCCAAATCACAGTGGGCTGACAGAGGTGTGCTGGAGACAGCCCATACTGGCTCATGAGAGCTAGTCATTAAATTTTCAAGACCTTTGTGAGCTGGTTGTTAAACATAGTCATTATTAAAAATTAAAGTAAATTTATAATTAAATAATGTTTAAAATAAAGATAATAAATATGCCAAACTCATCATTTCCTAATTATTTTACTATATTTTACTGTATTTACTATATTTTAAATATATCATATATATTTACATATATAAATATTTACTATATTTTAATATATATTTACCCTCTTCAAGCTCTTCCTATCTATTGCACATGTATAATGTCATAGATGCTACGCTGTACTATACACATATGTGTACTCCACATGTACTGTGTCATACCACACAACAGTGTGCTATTGTGCAACTCTCCCAACTCCGCATTCAGTGACATCATGTGGGTAGCTTGAACTTGGCCATCATGGGATTATTTACACCATAGAATTTGGCAAACACTATAAATGAGGGCTTTTTTAGTTATTAAACATTTACCAGCACACTGCTGGATGGTTTCCCAAATGTAAAACAAGAATGATAGTACCTACATTATTAGTTTGGCAAGAGGTTACGATGACACAGTTCACGTAAAGAATCGAGCTCACAGTAACCCAGTGAATGAATGAATGAACCTTGGCTGTGACCATCTCCCTCCCTGCCTTGGTAACAAGGGTACATTTTGCATCATATGATCTGTGGGCACTGACTCAGGGAGATCGTTAAGGGTACGGAGTCATATCACACTGTGGGGTTGGTATAGTTGTAGGAGGAGATAAAGCCTTGTGAGGTATGGGATAGGAGGACCTTGTCATCTGACTCCTGTGTGACAAGCAGGTCCCACTCTCCAGCTCACAGACTCTGGTCCTGCTACCACAGTAACCCCCTCAGGGGTTTCTTCATCTGCTTCTGCTTTTCTCTCCTCTTTCCCTCTCTCACTGTCTACACTTGCTGGAGGCGGCCTCTGTGGTCTTCAAAGGCCATTGCGGTACCTCTCTGGCTGTAACTTTCGTCTCCACCTTACTTTCCTGAGAGTCACCTGCCACCTCTGTTGCTGACGAGGTTGCTGCTTTGTGCAGGCTCCCCGGTGGACCCTGCCGCTCCTGACCCCGGGCCTGCTCTTCATTTCTGCAGCGTCCCTTCCTCTGCTTCATGTTTCTCTGGCCTTTTCCGTCCTCTATCCATATCTCTCGGTTTGGGCACAAAACAGGAACCATTCTGAGAAGCTAACAGCCACTCTCCTTCTGCTTGGTAATTGATTTACTTGAAGACTATTTATTAACCCCCTACTGTATGCAGATCACATGTACTTGCTACATATTCAGATTGAAAAGGCACTTTGTGCCAAGTTCTAGGAAAAAGTTACAGATATAGACATGCAGGAGCTATAGAAGAAGGAGAAAGAGGTCGTATCTCAGAAGGACGCGGGAAGGGGAAGGCACAAAGGTCAAGAACGCCCTCCTTATGGTTTTGGCCAGAGCAATTAGGCAACGGAAAGGAAAAAAGGAATCCAAATGGGGAGTGAAGAAGTGAACTCTTGCTGTTTGCAGACCACATGATCTTATGCATAGAAAACCCAAAAAAATCCATTGGAAAACTAATAGAAATAATTAACAACTACAGTAAAGTTGCAGGGTACAGAATCAACTTACAAAAATCCGTTACTTTTCTATACTCCAATAACAAACTTACAGACAGAGAATTCAAGAATACAATTCCATTTGCAATCACAACTAAAAGAATAAAGTACCTAGGAATAACTTTAACCAAGGAGGTGAAGGACTTATACAATGGAAAGTATAAGACATTACTGAAAGAAATTGATAATGACATAAAGAGATGGAAAGAGATTCCTTGCTTATGGATTGGAAGAATAAACATAGTTAAAATGGCCATACTACCCAAAGCAATCTACAGGTTCAATGCAATTCCTATCTGAATTCCAATGACATTCTTCATGGAATAGAGCAAAGAATACTAAAATTCATATGGGGCAATCAAAGACCCCGAATTGCTAAGGCAATCCTGAGAAAAAAGAACAAAGCTGGAGGCATCAGAATCCCTGACTTCAAAATGTACTACAAAGCCGTAGTGACCAAAACGGCATGATACTGGTACAGAAACAGGTACACAGATCAGTGGAATAGAACTGAAAGCCCAGAAATAAAACCACACATCTACGGACAGCTAATCTTCGACAAAGGTGCCAAGAACATACAATGGAGAAAAGAAAGCCTCTTCAATGAATGGTGTTGGGAAAACTGGACAGCCACATGCAAAAAAGGGAAGGTAGACACTATCTCACGCCCTATACAAAAGTAAACTCAAAATGGATCAAAGACTTGAAGATACGTCCTGAAACTATAAAACTCCTGGAAGATAATATGGGTACTACACACTGATATCAAACTAAAAAAGATCTTTTCAAATACCATGTCCTCTCAGACAAGGGAAACAAAAGGAAAAAATAAACAAGTGGGAATTCATCAGATTAAAGAGCGTCTGCAAGGCAAAAGAAACTAGGATCAAAGCAAAGAGACAACCCCCCAATTGGGAGAAAATATTTGCAAATTATCTATCTGACAAGGGGTTAATCTCCATAACATATAAGGAACTCACACAACTGAACAATAAAAAACAAACAACCTGGTCGAAAAACGGGCAGAGGAGGAGGGCCGGCCCCGTGGCTGAGTGGTTAAGTTCGCGCACTTCGCTGCGGCGGTCCAGTGTTTTGCTGGTTCGGATCTTGGGAGCGGACATGGAACTGCTCATCAGGCCACGCTGAGGCGGCATCCCATATGCCACAACTATAATAACCCACAACTAAAGTATACAACTATGTGCTGGGGGGGTTTGGGGAGAAAAAGCAGAAAGAAACGACAAAAGAAGATTGGCAACAGTTGTTAGCTCAGGTGCCAATCTTAAAAAAAAGGCAGAGGAGATGAACAGACATTTTCCCGAAGAAGATATACAGATGGCCAATAAACACAGGAGAAGATGTTCAACATCACTCATCATCAGGGAAATGCAAATCAAAACTACCCTAAGATACCATCTTAAGCCTGTTAAAATGGCTATAATCACTAAGACTAAAAATAACAAATGTTGGAGAGGGTGTGGAGAGAAGGGAATCCTCACACACTGCTGGTGGGAACGCAAACTGGTGCAGCCACTATAGAAAACAGTATGGAGATTCCTCAAATAACTAAAACTAGAACTACCATACAACCCAGCTATCCCACTACTGGGTATCTACCCAAACAATTTGAAATCAACAATCCAAAGTAACATATGCACCCTCATGTTCATTGCAGCACTATTTACAATAGCCAAGACATGGAAGCAACCCAAGTACCCATTGACCAATGATTGGATAAAGAAGATGTGGTATATATACACAATGCAATGCTGCTCAGCCAGAAAAAAAAGACAAATTCAGCCCATTTGCAATAACATGGAAGGACCTGAAGGGAATTATGCCAAGTGAAATAAGCCAGACTGAGAAAGACAAACACCAGATGATTTCACTCATATCTGGAATGTAAACAAGTATATGGACAAAGAAAACAGTTCAGTGGTTACCAGGGGAAGGGGGTTGGCGGGTAGGCACAGGGGGTGAAGGGGAGCACTTGTATGGTGACCGTAAAGAAATAATGTATAACTGAAATCTCACATTGATGTAAACTATTAGAACTCAATAAAAAAAATAATCGAAGAGAGAGAGAAAAAAAAGAACACCCTCCGTATTTCTGGTTTTGGAAACTTTCTGGATGCTTTGGCAATGTTGATGGACAGATAAGTGGAATTTTAGTTCATGTAATGCCCGTGTCCCTAATTATTTCTTGAACGTCTTCTCTCTGGAACTGTATTGTATTGTAATTTCTTTAAGGGAAGAGATTTCTATCCACCCAAGTCCATCGCACTCCTAATGAACACATACGTACTTAAGGGTGGCTTGTGGATGAAAAAGTGTGCAACAAATCTCTGTTGCATGGAAGAATGAATAATTAATCCATGTATTCTGATTTAATTTGATGATTGTATAGTCGCTATTGGGGAAAAAACTAATTATATATTGAGAGAGTAACAAAAATTCAAGAGTGAAAAATACCTTAAGAGTTATTTGGTCTATGGATTCCCAAATCTGACCACATATCAGAATCAAATTGGGGTGGATTGGGGCAGCGTAACTTTAGAATGCAGTCTCCTGACCTCCATCCTGGACCAGCTGAATGAGAATCTGTGTGTTTTGGGACCTTTTTGGCTGGGCTGCCAGGTTTGACTTCATCTAGACTTTGAAAACTCCTAGTCCTGCCCCATAAGATCATACCCCTTTGCAAACGTCGGGTTTGCTGTCTACACGTCTCTAAGTCTCCAGCATTCGACAGTCATCCTTGCTCTCAGTGGCCAAGTGAAACGACTTGCGCCCTCTCCCCATCCCTAGGAGTGCTGAGGGGAGATCTGTGCTTGCCTGAGTCTTTCCATGCTGGAGCCTTTTCCCCCAAACTCTCCAGACTCTAATTGTCCTTCAAGCTTGCAGTGCCATCCTCCTTTCTCCCCATCTGCCCATCAATGCTAACAAAAACCCATTGGGATGGATATTTATTAAAGTTTGGGGGTATTTATCAACAGGTATGTACTGAGAGTATTCTGCACCAGGTGATGTGCTGAGAATAGGATATAACCTCCCCACAACCAAAAACCAAACCAAATAAACAATTATGATCCCTACCTTCATGAAGGGTACGGTCAATTGGGTGAGACAGATATTATTAATCCAATAGTCACAAAAATATATGTAAAATTATAGCTAAAGCAGATAGAGGAGCATCTAGAGATGTTACGGAGAAGTACATAGCCCAATAAGAATAAAGAGGAAGAAGTGAGCGGAGACTTAAGAGATGGCTTCCCTGAAGAAGTGATAATGAAGCCCTATGGCAGGGAGGGTGGCTACTGAAAAGACTTCTGTGTTGTACCTCAGAGGGAAAACAGGGCTGTGGAACATGATGAGACTGCTGAGGAGGAGGAGCCTGCAAAGGATACAGAGACTCTAGGAGAGGCTGGAGGAAACCTGAGACAGGCTAGCCCTGCAAGAGACAAGGGGTGACAGAATCCAATAAGGAGGAACTGAACAAATACATCAAATGCTTGTGAGCATCAAATAAGGTGAGGTCTTACAAATACCTACCGGATTTAGGGTCTTGAGATCATTGGCAACCTTCACAGCCAGAGTTGTTTTGATGGCGTGGAAGGGATGAAAGTCAGATTGAAGTGGGCTATGGGATGATGGGTAGAGAGAACATGAAAAGATGTTAGATGCTCTTTAGATGCTTAACTACGAAGGAAGAAAGAGGGATAGTTGAGGGACGTTTTTTATTGTGGTAAAATACACATGGCATAAAATTTACCATTTTAACTATTTTTAAGTTCTGTAGCATTAAGTACATTCACATTGTTGTGCAACGGTCAGCACCATCTATTTCCAAGAAACTTTTTATCTTCCCAAACTGGAATACTGTCCCCACTAAACGCTAACCCCCCCATCCCCTCTCCCCAGCACATGGTGACCACCATTCTGTTTTCTGTCTCTACGAATTTGACTGCTCAAATACCTCATGTAAGTGGAGTCATACAGTTTTGTCCTCTCGTGTCTGGTATAATGTCTTCAAGGTTCATCCATGTTGAAGATGTGTCAGAATTTCCTTTTTAAGGCTGAATAGTATTCCACCGTATGTATACACCACATTTTGTTTATCCATTCATCCATCAGTGGACTCTAGAGTTGCGTCCACCTTTTGGCTATTGTGAATAATTCTGCTATGAACATGGAAGTGTGTGCAAATATCTGAACATGGATGTGTGTACAAATATCTGTTTGGGTCCTGGCTTTCAATTCTTTTGGCTGTGTTTCCAGGAGAGGAATTGCAATAGCATGGTAATTCTATGTTTATTTTTTTGAGGAACCACCATGCTCTTTTCCATAGCAGCTGCAGCATTTTACATTCCCCTCAGCAATGCACAAGGGTTCCACTTTCTTCACATGCTCACCAACACTTGTCATTTTCTGGTTTTTTATAGTAGCCATCTTAATGGGTATGAGGTGATATCTCATTGTAGTTTTGATTTTCATTTCCCTAATGGTTAGTGATGTTGAGTATCTTTCACGTGCTTATTGAACACATATATATCTTGTTTAGAGAAATGTCCATTTGAATTCTTTGGCCATTTATAAATCAGGTTGTTCATTCATTGTTGAGTTTTGGGAGTTCTTTATATATTCCAGCTACTAATCCTTTATCAGATGTATGGTTTGCAAATCTTTTCTCCCATCTTGTCGGCTGCCTTTTCATCTGTTGATTGCTTCTTTTGCGTGAAGAACGTTTTAAGTTTGATGTAGTCCCACTTGTCTATTTTTGCTTTTGTTGCCTATGCTTTTGGTGTCCTATCCAAGAAATCATTACCAAATCCAATATCATTTCCCCCTCTGTTTTATTCTAAAATTTTTATAGTTTTAGCTCTTACATTTAGTTCTTTCATCTATTTGGAGTCAATTTTTGTATTTGGTGTAAAGTAAGGTGAGGGAATTGGAAAGATTAGCTCATAGTTAAAGGCTATCTGAAAGGATTCGGAGGAGGGGCATTGAATACACTAAAAGGAGGGATAGTAAATAGGGTAAAGTTCCCGTGGTGACAGAGAAGGTGAAGAAATTGGCCTTAGAAAGCAAGTGGGACAGCATCTCCATCGTAAAGTAGTGAAGGAGGCAATCACGGGAGTACAGAAGCAGGTGCGTGGCCTCGCGGCCCTGCGCACAATTTAAACTCGGGACTCATGTTCTCTGTCACGGAGGGTCCCAGCCACTGCTCCACGAGGAATTCTCTGCTGGTCAAGTTTCTTTCTAGTTCCTGCCTACCGCACGTTGCTCGTAACCACCACAGCCCCTTCTCTTTCCTCTTCCCTCCTTCCTTCTCCCCCCTTTCCTCCCTTCTCCCTCCCTCCTCCCCCTCTGTTCTTCTTCACATCTTACCCCTTCTCACCTCCCCTCTTCTCAGTTCTGAGAAGAGTAATCTCTTTTCTTCAGGGCTTCCCAGAGAAATTCAAACTCCTTCACAATGTATAGTTTGCAGAAAAATACAGCACCTTCTGCATCTAGCCCCCACCCATCCAGACAACAGACAATACCCAATGAGCCCAACCTTTTTCCACTAGAGGATGCATAAAATTCCAAGATTATTTTTTGTCAAAACTGGGATGACCCATGTCTCCTCAAGAAAGCAAACACATCTTCAATTCTGTTTACTTTAATAAAATTCATCTTTCCCAGTATACCCACCTTATCGAGTTGCTGTGGTGATAGGACAAATATCTAAACTGGGTGGCATATCACTTCCGGTTTTTAAATGACATAACAAAATCATTTTGCCACTTAATCCTCTCATAAATTACCCTGAAACAACAAGAGAAATGAAAAAGAGAAGCAGAAACTCCATCTTCAATAAAACTAAAAGATAGCAGTAACCCTGAACCACAATATATGAACGGATCAAGCAGGTGGAATAGTGATATATAGTATCTGATTCACTTTCAACGTCCACATTCAGGTGAGTAACGACCGCACAATTCTTCCCTGAGCTGTGGATCTATATTTTATTTACCTCAGTGAATTGATGGGCCATTGAAATAGTTTTTCCAAAACAAAGGTGAGTCTGTCCAGATGTAAAGCCAAAGTTTCATCTCTTAAGAACTAGAAAATCTCTTGCTCTAAAAAAATCTTGGGGTTAGTCTCAAAAAACAAGGACCCCGTTTTCTCTGAATGCATTGGATAACACTCACTGTAGGAAGAGCAATCCACAGGTCATAATCCATCTTTGGTTTACCTCTTCGTATAGGAATGGAGGGCTTCCTGTCATCAAATATGGCATCTACAGACCTGCAAATAGTACATGTTTACCTTTGGGTTTAAGAAAAACAGAATTCAAAAGAAGCATGCTTTGAAACCACAAGATTCTGCCTCACTTTTTCCTCCCTGGTGCCGCTGGGCATGGCTTTGAGCCAGATGTGTACTTTTGTGGGGCCTCTCACTGAGCCCATGCCGTGGGGCGGACGTGCCAAGTTGGCTTACTCTGCAGTACGTTTGGGGTTGTCTTTCTTAGGGGAGTTTAATTGGTCCTCCCCCGGGTGGTACAAGTCAGGGCAAGATGTTCTTACTCCTACATAATGAATATTGATACAGCAACATGAATGACAAGTGGTTCCACCCCTCACCCTCCAACCCAGTACTTTCCATGACAAAGACAAAGTCAAGCTGACGGCCAGATGCTCAGAACAGGGAGAGCCACGGAACCAGCTCTCCTTTTGCTCTGTTCCAATATTGACAGGAATAAAAGAAGTTGAGGAATCGTGTTCCCTCACAGGGTTCCCTCCTGCACAGTGAACATTTAGGTGAAACCCTCTCTGGTCTCTCCGGAGCCTCTCTGACCAACCTCAGAGGAGTCTGTGTGGGAACATGGGCAGAGTGTTCGATAACTGACTGTGCTGTGGTTTGCAAATATGTGGTGCATAACCAACAAAGAAAATTTAGCCTGTGCACTCTGGGAATTCACTGGCCTAATTATTCTATTCAGACCTTCCATCATGAGAAAACAGTTTACTCTTCTCTCGGCCCTACTAATGGTTAAGGAACAGACGATGAAAGTGCAGATTGTAGTAAAGAAGCCGAATGAATGGCGCTGGGGTGGACGGAAGCTCCATGACCACTTTGGACTGATTAAGGGATAAGGCTTTTTTTAAAAAGAAGCTGTTGCTGAAGAGCTTGTACAACTCTGCATCTGTAAAAGGATAAAGCTTCTCTATCCTAAAACAATAATATCAATGTGGGATGCTCTCTGTGGCAGCCAGAAGTCAACTTCTTCATTCCATTCATCCATTCATTAAACAAATATTTTTGAGCACCTTCCACGTGTCAAGCACTGTTCTTGGCAATGGGAGTTCAGCACTGAATAAAAAAGAAAAAAATCCTGTCCCTCATGGAGCTTTGGAGAAACAGGCAACAAACAAGTAAATCGCTAAAATGTATAGTATGTCAGATGTGTTGAGTGAGTGAGTGGGAGGAGAGAGCGGGGTGGTGGGAAGGTGAGGAGAGGGCTGGGTTGCAGTTCTAAATAGGATGGTCGGGTAGGCCCTTTTGAGAAGGTGAGATCTGAGCAAAGACCTGAAGATCATCAGGAAGCGATCCATGTCTACTTCTGGGGATGACTATTTCAAGCAGAAGGAAAAGCCAGTGCAAAGGTCCTGAGGCCTGAGTACATTGGGCAAGTACCAACAGCAGCAAAAAAGCTGATGTGGATGCAGTAAAGGTGAGAGTAGGAGGAGCTAAGAGAGGAAATGGGTGAGGATGGGGATGGGGGCCATGTCCAGATTGCACACCGTTGGCTAGGTGACTATAAAGACTCGATTGATAACTTGGGCTGTGGAGCTGTAGGCAGTAACAAGAGGAACCTTTGAATTTTTGTAAATTCAAAATTAGATTTGGTCAAAATCTCTAGCCATCGGGTAGTCTTGAGCGTGCTGAGAAGGTAACCCTCAAATAGTAACCACCTAACCAGCAGGCAGTGAGAACTGCCCTGCACGTCTGAGGCTGCAGCTCTCCCTCCAGCCAAAACCGCCAGGCAGAGCCGCCAAGCCAACCCAGGGCGCATCGGCTCCTGAGAGCAGCACCATGCACCGTACGGGAATATTTAGGGTTAGTGTTCAAATGTTCAAAAGAATCAGAACCGTAGCATTAATATCGTTATGGTAGGAATTTGTGCATGATTAGTATTTCGCGTATTTGAGGAAATCCAGAATCTTAGAGCAATGATCTTATAATTTCAGTTTTAAATGTGTAGTTGAATAGCTGATCTTGGTGAATATTATTAAGGTTATATATAGTACTAGAATATTAAAAGGACTCAAGTTTCATCATATTCATAAAGTTAATTTGATTTATCTGAATTACTGAACTGTTTGGAAGGGTTTGCCAATCAGATATTTTTAATTTAAAAGGAAATAGAATATATGAAATCGAGGCTGGCCCCGTGGCCGAGTGGTTAAGTTTGCGTGCTCCGCCTGGGATTTCGCCAGTTCGGATCCCGGGCACAGACACAGCACCGCTCGTCAGGCCATGCCGAGGCAGCATCCCACATAGCACAACCAGAAGAACCTACAACTAGAATATACAACCATGTACTGGGGCTTTGGGGAGAAGAAAAAGAAAAAAAAATTGACAACAGATGTTAGCTCAGGGCCAATCTTTAAAAAGCAAAAAAAAGAATATATTAAATTTGTAAATGATCTTTACGATATTTGAAGGTGTTTATGTCACCAAGTTTATAAGTGGGAATGAACCAGCATTTATTCAATTAGCAAATGCTTGTAAATATTTGCTAGATTTTTAAATAGAATAATGAGGCAAGCTTAAGGAAGAATTAGGTTTCAGCATCTGTAACTTTAGTAAAAGGATATTAATAAAATGTCCCAAAGACTCTTTTCTGCGCTGAAAAGTACCCTTCACTGTACCAGAATGGTCGCATTTACCAGTAATTGTTTCCTGTGTGGTTTCTAGAATTCCATTTCTTTGTTTCTTTCCTTTCACAGCTTACTTTTCCATTTACACCTTCATTTGCAGCATGTATTTTAATGAAATTACTATTTAGGGGAAAAAAAAGATTTCTTGTGGAATCCTGACAAAATTCCGGGCTGTGCTGGGAGGGGGTGAGAGGCACGCAGACTCCTCTTTCCTGCTATTAGCTGGCTTTCCTTTGGTAATAATTGTTCTGGAATACTGGAAGGCAGCCCAGGCAGAATTAATTTACAAGATTACAAGTTATGCACTTGTAATCCATTATGCACCTTATTTCCTAAAATTTTTAGGAAGAAATATACCTTGTGTGATAAAGAACAGTGTGCTCCAGCTTGTGTCAGGCTAATGAGATATCAATTAAAGGATAATATTTATTCACCTGAATTAATTGAATAACTATGTTGCTCCATGGTCGGGGGGAGAGGTTCTTAAATAGTCTTGAAAATTACATTGTAATCTACATCTTAAATTTCTGTTTTTGGTGCATTTTAAAGTAAAGTAAAGTAAAGCACTATTTGTGACAAATCATAAATCACTTATTCTGTATCCTTCTGGCTCCACAGCCATGTTTGGGTCAAATTTCAGAGCTCCTCAGAACTGACTTTAAGAATGAGAACAAGCCTCTAGCGTTTTCTGTTTGTTTCTGCATGTTTCTTTCTTTCCAGATATATCAATCAAGAGAAGAATTGTGAAAATCTAGAAAGATAAGCTTAAATACTGCTTGAAGATTTATAAGTTTAACTCTTTTGTTCATCCTTATATTTATCAGTTCATGATTTTTGGGATTTTGATTATAGATTTTATGGCTTTTTGTATTGGGGGGTGTGTGTTTCCTAACAGAAGCACATGTTTTTGCTAATATTTGTGGGGGAAGTGGCCACAAACGGAGAAAAGGCCACCTTAACGCATGCCAGTGAAGAAGAACTCAGGGGAACCACGTGTACGGTGATTGGCAAACACTGTCAAGAACTTGTGAGACGTGTTTTCTTTAAGAAAAGAAAAATTGATAAAATTGAATACTCTTTGTAATTGAAGCTAAAAACTTTGCCCTTTCATAAGTTTTTTTTCAATTATTTTGTTCAGGTCTTAGTGGTTTATAGCATTGTGTAATTTCAGGTGTACATTATTATTTATCAGTTTCTGTGTAGACTGCATGTGCTCACCACCAATAGTCTAATTTTAATCCATCTCCATGCATATGTGCCCCTTTACCCCTTTCACCCATCCCCTAACCCCCTTCCCCTGGTAACCACTAATCTGTTCTTTTTGTCCATGTGTTTGTTTATCTTCCACATCTGAGTGGAGTCATACAGAGTTCGCCTTTCGCTATCTGGCTTATTTTGCCTTACATAATACCCTCAAGGTCTATCCATGTTGTTGCAAATGGGACAATTTTGTCTTTTTTATGGCTGAGTAGTATTCCACTGTATATATACCACATCTTTTTTATCCGTTCATCAGTTGATGGGCACTTGGGTTGCTTCCATGTCCTGGCTATTGTGACTAATGCTGCAATGAATATGGGTGCATAGATCTCTTTGAATAGTTGATTTCAAGTTCTTTGGATAAATACCCAGTAGTGGGATAGCTGGATTGCATGGTATTTTTATTTTTAATTATTTGAGAAATCTCCATACTATTTTCCATAATGGCTACACCAGTTTGCACTCCCACCAGCAGTGGAAAGCCAGGCTGCTGCCATTAGGGTGGAGCCAGATTGATTGCAGAGAATTTGTGTCACAGAGTATTCCAAAGTTAAACACGTGTGATTGGGAATTTTGTTTTGCTTGATTAAATTTGCCTCTTTCCCTTCTTTAGGTGCAGTCAGCTAAATCTTGGTTCCACGTGCCTGTAATAGTGAGTAGCTCACCTGCTATTCTTGCTTTGACTTTTCTAATTCACAATCTTCCAAATAGTTAACACTGAATTTTGAAAAAGTTTCAAAAGACTCTTGGCTTATTTTTTTCCTAGCAACTGCTGGCGTATTGCTTTTGGTAGTCTATCTTGAACTTTCAAAAACTATCATAGTAAAACTCTGTTAAGAGAGTTTAACATCACTAACATTTATTTTGTTTTCATATATTAGACTTTCATATATGTTTATTTTAAATAAAGTACTTCATGCCTTAAAAAGTTCAAAAGCCCCTAATATATAAATGACTGGAATTGCTTGAATAATAATATCCTGGATTTATTTGTTTGAGTTGGTCAATAATCTGTTATCATGCTCTGGTATTCTAATAGCTACAAGAACAAAAGTGGACACATCTGCTTTATGGGTTGGATTTTATTCCGAATACTTGAAGACTATGCTTTCTTCCCAAAATGTTCATTTTCTTTTCAAAATGTTCATTATGACTCAGCTCTCAGAGGGGCTCTGCTTCCCAGACCTTCTGGTGAGGAATGCAATATGCTGTAAAAGGTCATTATAGATGTCTTACTAATTGTCTAGTTGGCATGTTTTCAACTGCAAATGATAAAATTGAATGCTGACCGGCCTAGGGGATTTATTAATTCACATTTCTAAAATGCCCAGAAGTAAAGCTAGTTTGGGTATAAGTTCAGGGCTTCAAATGACATCAGTCTCCATCCATCAGACTAATTGGCCCTATTCTCAGGCAAGTTCATCTCTAATAGTTGGAAGATGGTGTTTGAAGTTTTCAGATGTACATCTAGGCTTCCCCCAAACTCTGGTAGAAAAGAAAATTTCGAACAGTTAGGAACAAACGCTAATTCTAATTCCCATTGGCCCTGAACATGCGTATCCCTGAAACAGCAAACCTGACGACATTCAAAAACACACACAGGTGAAATGAATTTTATTAATATATTTTATTTAACTAATATGTAAAAAACCTACAATTTCAGCATGTAATGAATATATAACCTATTTTCTGTACTGTCTTCAGAATCTGGTGCGTGTTTTACACGTAAAGCCAATCTGAATTTGGTCTACCCAACTTTCAAGTGCTCCACAGCCACCTGTTGCCAGTGGCCACAGAGTTATAATTGCCAGTATTGTACAGCATCGTGACGAGGTCTCGCGAGAGCAAATATACAGATACTCACACATCTCGAGACACAGTCATCTTCAGCGTGTCTGGCTTAGGAACAACGGTCAAAAATTATTCTCTTCTCAAAAGAAATCATTAAATGTCAAGTTGATAGGGAGTTAAAATTAACTCCTAACTTCTATTCATCTTAGAATTCTGCCTTCCAAACTTCCCACAGGCTTTCCACACCCTCTATTTGACGGTTCTCCCCAGTGTGAGCTCCGTCTTCCCAGGGCAGTTTGCAAAAACTCCTGTCTTCTCAGACTCCCCCGGCTCAGCTGCAGGCACGTGACCTTGGTGTGGGAGTCAGATGCCCCCATCCAGACTGGACTGCGGAGAAGACTAGGAGGAAGCAGGTTGGGGATGGCTCAGCCATTTTGCTGATGAGGGAGTGGTGGTGGCCATGGTGACCTCCTGCTAAGGCCCGCTCTGTGGTGTGGTTCTAAGAATTGATCCTGGAGGCTAGTCCTGCCCACTCAACAATTTTCTGAGCTATCTAATAAGTTCAATACCTATTAGATAGAATTTATTAGCTCTCGATAAATTCATTTCCTGCCTACACCAACTGCAGTAGATTGTGTTGCTTACAACTAATAGCCCCAGTTGATACAACTGCTGATGGTCTCTGTGCATACCTTACGGCTCTGGAGCAAATAACGTCATTCTAATAAGGTGAGATTCAATTAAGGTATTTTTCCCTGCTGAAAAAAATGTCTGTGACCTACTAGAGAAGGACTTTATGCCTGTTATTTCTTTACTGTTAGCTGATTTGCATTTTCTGGAACAGAACTACTTATAATGTACCTAGAAGCTTTTGTAAAACCAACATGAAAATATTATGCCTGAATTATATGCATGCAAATATCTTCTAGATATTCCTTCGTTTCCTGTCACCTCCCTTCCCTCAATCACACTAACAGCCTTAGGAGACATAAATAAATCATTATTACCCAGTTTTGTGATATCTGCTCTGGTTACTGAGCTTGAGGTATTAAAAACTCATAAGTGACTGCAGTTTGCCTTGAGCTGTTCCTTCTGTTAAAGTGTTCACATTTGTTTAATGTTGACCGCCAATAAGCCAATTGTCCATGCTCAGTTCTCGTGTAAAAGTTTTCTTTATAGTTTTCAAAATTCTAGACAAGCTGCATTTTTACTACCCAGTTTTTCTCTTCAGGTGCATCATGTATGACTGATTATATTCTAAATTCCAGGAGAAAAAGTATGAATATCTACGGGGATCTTGTAAGCAAACTTTGATTAAGCAAAAATGCTGCATTTTCTTCCCTATGCTTTTAACCTGATTAGAGTTTACTGTTTTTATTCTATATTTATTCACCATAATTATATGTTTAATCTGTGATGTGTCCAATTTTAACTTTAATGTTTATGGAAAATATCTTACCCCAATGATAAATAATCTCAGTGTGAAACACACACACAATATAAGCACACACACATATACATACAAAACGCACATTCATTATTAAATATTTCGCACCATAATTTCAGTTTGTTATTCAAATAACTTAATAAATGATAGAGATTCTTGCAGCTTGGCCTCAGTATAAGAAGAATAATGACTTTCAGTTGTCTTTTTGTTCAGCTGTAGAGCTTCTTCCTTCGCATCCCGAAACTCACACTGTAGTTTGCACTTAGATTTGCAGCCTGGTGCAGCTGCTGACCAGCTGAGTGACCAGGTCCACGCTGGCTACTTGCTGGCTCTCAGTTTTCTCATCTCTAAAATGAGGCGGAAGATTCGTGATTCTGAAAATCATCTCTAAGTGGCCGTTATTTATCTAAAGTAGTATTAGCAGTATCATTAAAGACACCACTCTCATCATGGTATCATTTATCATCATCATTTTTGCAAATGCGGTTCCTACAGAGAGTCAGTACTATTCAACTATTTTTTCTTCTGTCCGACTTTATATTCTGAAAACATTTTAGCTAGTAGATTTTTTTTTCTTTTTCTAGTGCTTTTCTTGTGGTGCTGTGTGGAAGAAATCAAGAGGATCTTAAGGTTAATAAGAGTTTAATGAAATTATTGTTTTTAAATAATGATCAATTTCATTTAACAAAGTAACTCATTTGCACCATTTTTTAACCAGCTTCAGTCACTAGCCAGTCTGCACCAATAAGAGTGCATCTCAGGGATGAAAAAATTTGTTTTACCTAAATGTTCCATTGGATGAATATTTCCATTTCCAATAGACATCTTTTGTATACTTTAACAATTGCCAAATATTCATTTAAAATTTTGATTCCAAATTGTTGCTGAGACATTCCATGGACAAGGCTAAGTGCCCAGTAGATTCTGAACTCTTGAAAGAGGAATGAATATTCATAAGCTTGACACTTCCTGGACCTTTAAACATCCTGAATCATTTGTTAGGTGGTGTCAGGGTTTGTTGGTAGCAAGCAACATAAATTAGCTCTTACTGACTAAAATAGCAAAGGAAATTTATTGGGAAGATAACTTAGCTCAGAGAAGTAAAAGGGAAGCTTTAAGAGCCAGGATGAAGAAATAACAAGAACCAGAGCAGCTCAGGACTCCTGGGTGTTTTCAGTGCAGAAGCAAACACCTTTAAGAGTTAAAGGTTCATTAGAGATGAATCAGCTCCAAACACTCCAATTGTGCAAACAGACAAGTGTTCACTCAGCACATTCCAATCCCTTTTCTCTTTTTCCACTATTGGGAGTCAGGAAATGAAAGTGCCCACCTGCCCGGTCTCCCAGTTAGGCGTCTAAGTGACACAGCCGAAGCCTTGGGCGGAATTTTCCAACTCTGCACATCTTTCTGTCTGGAAGGTGGAAACGATGCCTGGAGGACCAGAAGCCAACCTGAGAACCGCAACCACATTCTAAAGATGGTGGTGCAGGAAAGTAGAAGAGGCCTGGCTTCCTGATAATGTCGATGAGCTGGCATACCTGCCCTGGCCTGCTAGCCCCAAACTTCTCATTCTGGACCTAAAATCCCTAACTCACTTATGTTTCTGACTTGTGTTTTTTGGTCCAGTAATTGAACATTTTAACCGAGAGTCATTCAGGATTTCTTTTCCGATTGACTTAACTTAGGTGGCAAGCACAGCTCTCGGCCGTGCGAGTCCTGGGCACTGTTGTTGAACGTTCTCACTGTGGCAGAAACTGCTAGATGATTTTCTTCTCCATTTCCTTGTCTTCCTAGGCATGGCTGGCCCACATTTCCAATCTCTTTTCTCCTTAAGTACAGTCACAGGACTGATATCTAGTCCTCAGAATGTGAGCAGAAGCGACCCATGCCATTTCCTGATGCGGCCTATAGAAACTCAAGCTCTTTTCCGGTCCCAGCTGAATGGGTTGAAGAGGGTTCTCAGAGGATATTGGCAGTTACGAGCTACAGATGGTGAAGTCACAAGGTGGGAGAACCCTGGGTCTCTGAGTCCTCTGAACCACTGGAAGGAGCGCAGCCAAACCAGAAATACTCATTGGACATTCCTGTGAGCAAGAAATAATTATTTTTGAGGGAACTGAAATTTTGGGCATTAAATGTTACAGCTACTAGCATTACTTTAACTCATACAGCCACTGAGACTATACGAAGCTGGAGGAGAAGGAACTCCCCTGGAAAAATGAAGGGGCCATTGCCTAAAGGAAGGAGATAAATGCTGGGCAGACAAGAACGACAGTCACCCACTTCAGCAGTCACGGTAGTGATCCGCTGGACACCCTGTTCTTGTAGCTATTCATAAACCATTTACTGGGGGCTGTGGTCAGCTGAATAATAGCCCCTCAAAGAGGCCCACATCCTAACCCCTGAAACCTGTGGATATGTTCCCTTACATGACTAAGGGGAATTAAGGTTGCAGTTGGAATTAAAGTTGCTAATCAGACGGCCTCGAAATACGGAGACTTTGGGAGGTGATTAGGTCATGAAGGTGGCGCCCTCATGCATGGGATTAGTGCCTGTATAAAAGAAACCCTGGAGAGCTCCTTTGCCCCTTCTGCCATGTGAGGACACAGCAAGCAGATGGCCATCTATAAACGAGGAAGTGGGCTCTCACAGAAACTGAATATGCTGGAAGCTTGATCTTGAACTTCCCAGCCTCCGGAGCTCTGAGAAAGAAATTTTCATTGTACATAACCCACCCAGTCTATGGCACTTCGTTACAGCCGCCCTAACGGACTACGACGGACATCATCTTATTCACCAGAACACAACACCCAAGTTTCTCAACACAGCAAAATTACAGATTCTTTTCTATATCCAGTACAACTAAGACCTCTCTGAGAACCGTCTCGTTGTCAGCAGGGGCAGGGAGAGGCTCGTGACACGAGGGAGAAGAAGGTCATCCTGTGGTCGTAAGTTAGCAAACTTCAAGGAGGCTATTTGGAAAGGGTATTGAGAGGTGACATTATGAAAGGACTGCAGGATGGATCCAGTAAAACCTTAGGAGATGTTTGTTGATTTTAACTTCCTTTCTTGAACTACTGAAAGCAGCGCTGTCTCATGGAAGGGCTGACTTTTCTCATCAATCTCTGCCGAGAACGATGCCTGGAATATGGTTGTGCTCAAGCAATATTTGTTTATTCTTATACGTGCCAGGCACTGTTCTAAGGACAAATTCTTATAATAACCCTATTTATAGCGTTCAATTATCCTGATTTTAAGGATGAAAAAGCAGACTAAGAAATCGTAAGACAAACTGGGATCTGTTTGACCACAAAGCCCTTTATTTTAATTGCTCTGTTGCCCTGCATTTTGCACCTGTGGATTATCCAAGTGACAATATCCAGCAGATAACTGAAAATAAGCGGCTGAAGTTCAAGAGAGCAATCTAGCAAACAGATGATCATTTCACAATCTTTGGCATTTAAGTTGCAATTGAAGGTAAAGGACTGAAACAACATCACCTGGGTAGTGACTTTCAAACCTTTGATTACAGTCAGAAATAGATTTTTAAATAGTGACCCGCTACACACACACACAGATGTATGTGCACGTGTCTACTGTAATGCCTAGCCTAATTAAATGTGATATATCTTTATTAAATGTGATATATTTCAACTCTATCTTCTTTCATGCAATTCTATTTCATTTAAAAATGCTACATGCAATCCCTTATGCTGATTACGTGATCGAATAACGGGTTGTGCTCTGAAAACCACTGCCGTTAGTAATCCGTAGTGAGGAAGCCGCCAATTGGTGAGCCACTGACTGTATCTGGCATGGAGATGTGTTCTCTCTGGCCGGCTATGTCTGGCATGCAGATATGTTATGCTTGAGCAAAACTTTAAATATTGGAGATTTCATATAAAGGTCTGTTTTTACGGATTCTTTTGAGAAATGAAAAACATTTGCTAGTAGTCATATTACCTATTGGCAGACATTGACGGGACCTGAGCAGCGGCTGCTTCCTGGTTCCCCACGGATTCAGCCCCTCCTTATTATCTCCCAGATGCTGAGCATCGGCTGCCATTTAAGATTGTGCTTGTGTGGTTTTTTTGTTTCCTTATAAGAGAAAAAGTAGTTCTTTACTGTATCAAAGAGTAAGCGAGCCACATTATTTTTCTCATGCACAACCTGCTTCATTTCTTTACATTATCTTCAGATCCCTGTAAGCACTTGGATCTGTGATCCACAGTATAGAGTGTTAAAGGCAGGGAGCCAAACATGGAAGCCTGGGCAATACCCACAGTAAAAGGAAGAGGGTTAAGAGCCCTAGAAAGATACTAGAAAGGAATAACTACAGGCTTAAGAGCAAACCCATAAGAATAGGATGTTAAGGACACCACAGGTCAAGAGCATCCAATTCAGGCTGTATGGTCTTTTTTAAGTCAAAGGTGTTTGTGGATTGACTGCCAAAGAATATTCTGCTTTCTTTAGATGATTCATCTCAGTGTCTGATCCTATGGTAGTGTTATCACTGTCAGGAAGAAACATAAATGAAACATTTCATAGAGAGGGACCTGTCTTAACATGCTAGGATATAGAGGATAAGGACACTAAGTTCAGTAGCCAGATATTATTTTGGTGACAGTGTTTTTTGAATTGAGCAAGAATGTGGCTCCCACTCATGTCCTGCTATTTGGAGTAAAGTTCACGTGACAGAGGTGGTAATGGAAGCGCTTGTGCCGTGTGAATCGGGACTGAGCACTCTAGCACAACTTAGCCATCCATTGGAATGTCTCAAATCACCTGCCACTGATGGGGCCAGGAGCCTGGCACAATAACTGAGGTCGGAGGCGTGGCATGCTGATATTCTTGTTAAGCTTGGAGTCCATCCTGGTGGCGACTTCCCGTCAGGACACATTATTGGGGTGGCTGGATCAGAGGAGTTGAAGTCGTAGGAATCAGGCTTTGAGAGGACTTAGGTCACATCAGGAGGTCACTTACAATCAGTTTTCACTGAGGGTAGCCCTATAGTGCCTGGAATAATAGATCATTTGAAAATTTAAATTTCGATGGCAGTGTGAAAGAATCAAAAGTTGCTTGGGAATTAACAATTGAATGTTGCATTAGACAATTTGAAGGTGGGAAATAAAATAAATTCTACTGTAATTTTCAAAAAAATACTAAGCTCTTACCCCAAAACAAAATAATTTTCAAAAGAATTTCCACCTCACTGCTAATCTTTTTTGTTTAATAACAAAGGAAGAAGAAACAAAAAGAAAAGACAGATTATTCTTGCCTAAATCTCATTCTTGGAAGCAGAGGAGTGTTTACTTTTCTTTTGTTCTTCCAAATCCCAGGGGAGCAGCACAGGCTGGAGCTTCTCTCTGCCTTTTCATCTGCCCGGAAATCGCACACAAAGGCGAGGCTTCTCTGAGCCCGGCAGAGACATTTGTATTTTCTTTTTTCTATTCCCTGTTGAGCTGAGCCTTTAAAAAATCCGCCCACTGTGCTTCTCTTGCATTGTAAGCACCAGGACTGTGTTTATTTTTATATATCACACTTTCCATGATTTACTGTGCTAGCAAGTTAACACGAATGCACATTTTGAAGCGTTCACAAGTGGAAAGTCTACATTTCCTTGACTGTGAATAAAGGTAGAGTTGCTAAAATATTCTGAAGGTCAATTTGCCTACACTTAATATACATAAAATACTCCATGTGGTATATAGCCCTCTATGGCATGAACTAATCAAATCCCCAAGATCTAAGATTTTACAGTGAATAAAATGATGCATATAGATGATAAACGTTACAATGAAAATTTTGTTCCCTGTAGAGGTATTGTCAAGTATACACCAAATGGCCAAAATATATATAGGGTAAAAATGTCCTATTAGTACTTGTTAGTCTAAAGAGGGTCACTTTCTTACCTAAACTTGCCAATCAAACAAATCCCTCCTCCCCTGGGGAGGGAGGCCAGGGGTATGGCTAGTTTAGCTGAAATCTCCCAGTATGAAGCATGAGGGCAAGAAGGAAGGAGGGGTCCTTGAGAGGCTCTGGTACCTCTGGTAGAGATCTAGTGGAGATGCTTGTACTCACACAGGTTGGCAGGAGAAGATAGAGTGGGAGAATGAGGAGCCCTGTATGTTTGGAGCACATAGCAAGAGATAAATAAATGGTGGCTCTTGTGATTAGCATAAATATGGCCTCCAATTGCAGTAGAGTCGTGCTACTTATATAAGAATAATATTGATACTTTATACGTATTTTGCATACCTTTTATTATTTGAGGCATACTCATGTATTGTTTTATATAATCCTCAGAAAAACGTGGTGAGGCAGTAATAGAAGGCTTTTATTATAATTTTATTAATATTCTCATTTTTAGGCAAAGAAACCAAAGCTTAGAGATCTATCCATCATCACTCAGCAGGTGTGCAGCATCTGGATCTAGAGTCCAAACCGTCTGTCTCTGCTGTGAACGGGTACTCACAAAGGGACATCACATGGTTATGAACACTTGGCATTACAGTGGAGGCCTATCTTTTCATCACCTTTCAAAGCTACCTACCTGAGACCATTAGGATTTTGTGGGTTCTTTATATTTTATGGGATTAATTATAGCCAGTCTTGAGATTGTGGTCAACTTTCCATAACCATTCATTGACTCAGCAAATATTTATCATAAGAGAAAACAGAAGATATTCAATATATGACTATTGCATACATTGAAGGATTTGCCATGGGCCTAGGGAGATCAACGTATTTCCAGGTCATGGCCAATCATAAAATATAAAAAGGAATGATTTGCTTTTCAGATTTTGTGATTTTATGGTGTCAAGACCCACCTTCTACTACAAATGCCCCAAAGGCAGAAACTATTTTTTGATGACTTACCCTCCACCAGGGTTGTAGACATGTGGCCAAGATTGTTGCTGCAAGGAAATGTAAGCATGGAAAGGAGGCAGCGAAGAAGCACAGGCAGTGAGAGTTGAGTCTGACGGTAAAAGCAGCAGGTATGGAGTAGCTACGGCGGAGTCCACAGGGGCAGGGGGTCCAGCGGCCACGGCAGCCGGGCTAAGGGCAGCATCGTTCTGGGAAGGCTGCTCCTTGGAGTCATTTTGTTGTAATTCTGACACTCTAGCCTTGGTTCCTGCCTATTTTCTAAGCCTGTTTCTCCAGCTATCCTGGCTATTCTGTGAGCCACTTAATACCTTTCAACTTACGTTGGCTGGGGTTGGTTTCTGTTGCTTGCAAATAAAAAATCCCAACTGATGAGTGGCACTGCTGAATGTATTTGCTTATGTGACAAATATCTATGGACTGAGGAATATGTGCTAGTCACTGTCCTAGATGTTAAGGATACAGCAGTGAATATGATCAACCAGATACTTGCCTTTATGGGGATGAATTTTATGGATCTCCTTTATGGAGATGAATTTTAGTTGGGAGTATGAAGACAATAAACAAAAAGATAAATAAATGAATAAAATGATGTCAGTTAGTGACAGGGCTATGGAAAGAACCAGAGCAGGCCTGTGGGAGCACGGCCGTTCCACTTCGGATTGGGAGGTGAGATGACCTCTCTGAGGAGACGATATTTCAGCTGAGACCAGAATGCAAAAGGGAAGGCAGCCATGGGAAAGCCTAGGGGCACGACATTCCAGAGAGGGGCCGTCTGGATCTAGGGTCCTAAAGCAGGAATGGACTTGGGGCATTTGAGCAACAGTACAAAGGACAGTGTGAGTAAAGCCCAGGGAGGAATGCGGGGGTAGGGCGACATGAAGTCAGACAGAGGCCGGAGCTTGTGGGGTCTTGTAGGCCATGGGGAGGGGTTCAGATTTTATTCTAAGCACAATAGGCAGCCATTTGAGGATTTTAGGTAAAGAAGTGGGAGAAATTGATTCACATTTTAAAAAGATCATTCTGAGCCTCTGTGGAGAATGGATCACAAAAAGACAAGGATGGACACCAGAAGGCCTGCTGGGTGTCTGTTGCAGGAGTCCGTATGAGTCCTTCTGGACCTTTAAGTTGTACCAGATGGAGAAGTTTAGCAGAGACAAAGTGAAGAAAGCATGGGCCTTGAGTTGTTTATCTTATGCCTCTGGAAAATAATTTATATTAATCAAGGGCACCGTGAGCCAGGGCCACCATGTAAATGCTTGAATAAACACTTCCATTTCCAAGCCACTGGGAAGGTCAAGGCAGTTTCCCTGGTCAAGTTTTGTGTAATTTTCCATTCCATTCAGCCGAGAGGAACAGGCAGGCAACAGGCCGCAGCTTTGGGATAGAGAGAAATAGGACATAATGCCCCCAAAACCAAAATTCATTTTCTTCACACTGAGATGTTTTCTTGGTTAACTCAAGGTTTCATGACAAAGAATGTTTGCTTGAGATTGTAAAAATATACAGTCCGGTCAAAGTCATTGTACAAACAGTTGTCTTAATCTGGAATATTTATGTACAAATTTATAGTACTGTTCTGTGTATATTGACAAAGGCAGATATTTTAGAAACATGGTGCCTGGTGTTCCCTCAAGTTCTCTGTAATCAACTCAGTAAAGTGAATGAAGAAAATTATCAACAGCAAATATTGATTACATATCACTATTTATTGATTCTGTTACTACTTCTGTGAAACTATTCCTAACCTTAAATAAAATAGGAACATATGAGAACAGTTGATGAAATAATTCAATGAAAAATGCTCCTATTTTGCCCCTCACAACAAGAAGAAGTTATTCGCTCCTTCTTAAAATTCCTGACAGAGAGCAAGTTGGATAATTAGAGTATTATCTAATTAATAAATTGACTCACTTTAATCGTCTTCATGTACAACTGGTTTGACTTTTAAATGAGATGATTAGTAAGATCAAATAATTGTCAATTCAGCTAAAATAGTTTTTAGTCTTCTTTGAATGAATTATTTCCTCCCTTAATTAGTTATGCCTGAAGGAGATGTATTTTTGTATTCCGCTGTGCCAAATGTCATTTTAAATTCACCTTACAAGGATAGGGCCTTATGGAACCAAGTTTTAATTGGCCACAGTGGAAATAGTGGCAATGTCAACTCGATCTTAGGTAAAAGATCAAAACTAAAAGATCAAAGGATAAGATTCAGATATTCGTCAGGGGACTGGATCTAACTTTTACGGAAAACCTACTTTCCACTAGATATCGTGTTAGGCACATCAAATACAGAGGCTCAGCTATTTCAGACTAGAGCCCTGCAAGGAAGAGTTAGCCTGGAGACAAGGAAGCTCCGAACACGACACATCTAACGAGTGGTTGAACCAAGATTAAAATCTATGTGTGCCTAGCTCCAAATATTTTGTGCATTCTACATGTTCTTGTTAATTCCCCTGCGGTGTTTCCTAAAGTGTCAGTCCAAGTTTTTCCATCAGTTCTGCTCATCCCTATTGCAATTAGTAGAAACTTTCACAACATAGATAAGTTCTGAGACCTTAAAAAATATTGTTTTTCTTCTGGTTCTGAAAGTGATATATATTTGCAGAAAACTTGGGAATCACAGAGAAACTTAAAAAATGAATATCAGATGTTCTTAGCAACATAAAAATATTAAATGTAAATATTTTCATGTCATTATTGCCTTTCTCTTCAGTATTTTTCATACAAAGTTGGGATTATGTTTCAACTCCATTTTTGTATTCAGCTGTGTTTGTACAGTATTGTATCGTTATCTTTTCTCTATTTCACTAAATATCCTTTGAGAATGTAATATTTATATGGTGCAAACCACTCTTTTGAATGGATGTACTAGAATATATTTAATCATTCTCCCATATATGAATATTATAATTTTAATCAATGTTTCCTTTTTCTAATCATATTATAATAAACACACTTATTTGCCCACATTTCTGATTATCTGTTAAAAATACATTCCTATAAGTAGAATCACTATATTAAAAATGCATGTTTTAAGCAGTCTTTTAACACATCTTGCAAATTTCTATGGTTGCTCTCCATAAAAGTTGTACCAATTTATTTCCTTACCAGTCTTCAACATGCTACACCCTCAAAGTAACTGCAAATTTGAGAAGCAAAAATGGCATCTAATGATGGTTTTAATTTGAATTTCAGCTTACTAGAGCAATCGGATCCTTTCTAACACATTTATTTGTTATTTGCCTTTCTTCTGTAATTTGGCCCACAATGCCCTTGGCTTTTCCCTACTAATTCGAGTCGGAGAATGTTTATTTCCTCTTTTTCTATTTTCTTGAAGAGTTTTTATAAGATCGGAAGGATCTAGCTTTTGAACGTTTGCTAGGACTCACTTGTAAATCCTTTTCACTGATTCATTCTTTGTGGGTAGATTTTAACATATTGATTCAATTTATTTAATAGTTATAATACACAGAAGATTTTTTTGAGTTAATTTTGGCAAATTATATTTTTCTAGGAATATATCAATTTTATCTAAGGTTTACATTTTGCTGGCATAAAGTTGATTTTTAAGAATTCTTTTGAGATTACATAATTTTCCTGTTTTATTTGGCTTTTAGTATTGCTTAGAATTTTTTTACAATAAACAGTTTTTTGGTGGTTGTTTTGTTTGAGGTAGTTAAGTTTATCAATCTTTTTTTTCTTTAGACTACTAAAAAAAAAAAATCAAGCCTCCCTTAAGCTTTTCTTTTGGTTTTTTAAATACCATAGCGTAGAGTTTACAGCTCTGCCCCGCAATCTGAGGAAAGAGCCTGTCGCATGTGCTGACAGCGCACGGAGGGGGCAGCTCCCCATCTCTGTTAGTTTACTGGCGCTGCCAGAACAAAATACCACAGACTGAGGGCCTTAAACAACAGAAATGTCTTATCCTAGTTCCGGGGGCTGGAAGTCCAAGGTCGAGGTGCCAGCAAATTGGCTTCCTCTGAGGCCTCTCCCTCGCTCTCAGCCATCCATCCTCTGGCTGACTTCACAGGTCAGCCCGAGTGCGTGCGCTCCTGGTGTCTCTCTGTGTGTCCTGATTTCTTCCTCTTAGAAGGACACCAGTCAGACGGGATTGGGGCCCACCCCGATGGCCACATTCTAACTTAATCACCTCTTTAACTGCGCTGGTCCGAATAAGGCACTTCTGAGGTGCCGGGGTTAGGGCTTCAACATATAAATTTGGGGGGAGAGGCACAATTCAGCCTTAACACCATCTTTGAGGGACCTGGTCCTGAGGACTTGTGGATTATCATGCTGTAGCCCTCAGAAGAAGCTCCAAGAGGCATTAGAAACTTGAGCCTTAAATGCAAATGTTAAAAAAAAGAACATATTTTCAACACTATTTCTTACTTTATTCAAAACCCCTCTGTCACTTGTTTTTACTTCTCCATCTAAAGCGGACCGATAATGAAATGAAGTCTCTCACTACAGTTATCTGTTGATGTCTGTGTGAATTTCTAATAATTTCTTTTTATTTCTAATAGTAAGATGCTACATTAATAAGCTCTTAAAAGCGTGTGATGACTAATTTCAGTTTAGAGGTAAGAGAATGTGTTGTGAAGTGCAGTAACTTACCCTTTGGTCCAGCAATGACACAATGAAAAGAAACTCCCTCTGAACTTGGATGCATGGTCTCCTCTTCTCCTTAACTCTTTACTGCTCTTGCCAGCTTTAAAACTTTCACGGCATTTTTTCACAAGAATTTTAGTGGGTAGCTGGAAGGTAGAGTCATGCCGGGTCTTCTTTGTTTAGCCACGAATCGCCTTTATCTGATATCTGTTAAACTGGCTGATGCCATCTGGATATACACTGACTACTTTTTCTCTCTTGCTACATCACCATATTGTCCCCTAAAGTTTTTATTGGAACAATTCCCTGCTTTTTGCCCTGACTCAGAGCATTACTAAGACTAAACCCTCTACCTACATTCCTTTTGCTGTTCCCTCCCCCATCCCAGGGCACCCGTCTCCACTGGAGGTTTAGGCGTTCTAGGAGGTGCCAGTGCACACTCTTTTGGGGAGCAAGAACTACTAACTGTATTTATTTTTACCTCACCTTAAATAGTTTTTATGTGGTATAGTCATATTCTATAATATCCTATAATATACAATTACACAGTACAGGTTTATTTATTTACCAATAAATAAACACGTGTGAATGGTTTATTGAATGAACAGAAGTGATCAGGGCGTGCCACAGATCTGATGATTCTCGTTCGGGAAGTTTACTGAGGAATGCTCTCAGGATCAATACCTGTGGGGTAAAGGGGACAGGATGGTTCTCTGGTGGGGAAGATTTTGCACCCCAGGATAGATTTAGCAACATCCGGAGATATACTGGCATCTAGTGGGTGGAGGCCAAGGTTGCTGTGAAATATCCTACAATACACAGGGTAGCCCTCACAACAAAGAATTATCTAGCTCCAAATGTCAAGAGGGCTGAGTTTGAGAAACCCTGAGGTCGAAGAAGCAGCTGAGTGGCAGTCACACTCAGAACTCCATTTCACGCAGTGGGGAACTCTGGAGTCGGGAGGCTCCTTCACAGCGTCCTGCATGGACCAGTCATTGGATATGGGCTGTTCCAGGAAGGGGGCATCGCCTCAAGAGTGGCCTGTTTTTGAAAGCTGTATAAATGCCTATATTATGTATTCCTTTGCATATGACTTCTTTTGCTCAACAATATGTTTGTGACATTCATGTTATTGCTACTTGTAGCTGTGGTTAATTCCTTTTTATTGCTGTATACTATTCCACTACATGATTAGATCACATATTAGTTATCCATTCTACTATAGATGAACATTTGAGATGTTTGCCTCTTATAAACAATGCTGCTGTGAACTTTCTTATATACACCTCTGGCTACACAGGTGTATGTATTTATATTGGGCATGTGTCTAGCAGTGGAAGTGCTGAGTCATTGGTTTTGCATATTTCCAACTTTAGTAGATACTGGCAAATAGTCTTCCAAAGTGGTTGTACCAATTTACACTCTCACCAGCAGTGTCTGAGTGCACCCATTGTTCCTTGTGGCCACCTGGTATTCTCAGTCCTCCATGTTACCATTTTGATGGGTTTCTAGAGGCACCACAATGTGATCCTAGTTGTATTTTCCTGATGACCAATGAGCTCATCATATGTTTATGGGTCATTTGGATATCTTATTTTGCGAATGTTGGTGTAAATCTCTTGCCCATTTTTCTATAGTGTTGCCTATTCCTTTTCTTATTGATTTACAAAGTTCTTCATTATTCCAGATACAACCCTGTTACTAGTTATATGTTTTGCAAACATTTTCTCCAATTTTCATGTTCTTAAAGTCTTTTGATGAAATTATTAATTTTAATATAATCCAATTTTTTAATTTCTTTCTATATGGTTAGTGCTTTTTATTTCCTGTTTAAGAAATAGCCTAGATCATGAAAATATCCTCCAACATTCTCTTCTAGAAACGTTACTGTTGTGTCTGTCCTATTTATATCTACAGTCTATTGGGAACTGACTTTTGTGTATGGTGGGAGGCAGAGTTGAGATTCTCCTTTGTTTCCAAATGGATGTTCAATTTATCCAGAATCATTTATTCAAAATGTTGAGCTTTCTTTACTGCTCTGCAAGCCTACTTTGTTGAATCTCATGTCATCAATGCAAGGCTCTTTTTCTTTTCCATTATATTTTATTGGTATATTTGTCCAGGTTTTTCTCCTTAATTATGACAGCTTTATCACAAGTTTCAATGTCCAGTAGAGCAAATCATCTGACCTTATTTTTCTTCCTTAAGTCTGTGTTGATGGGTTTTGGCCCACGGCTATTTTCATTAAAATTTTAGGATCAGCTTGTCAAGTTTCACAAAAGGTCCTGCTGGTGTCTCCATTGGAGAAAACAGGTCTCTTCCAACCGGCAGTCGTGCACAAAGTGTACCTCTCTATTTACATTATTTTTAACTTATCTCAATAATATTTTGTAGTTTTCTGCAAGGAAGCTTTGCACATCTTATTCAAGGGAATTGATATTTTCAGTTTCTTTAAATGTTGCCACTTAAAACTTTTTATTTTTCTAATTTCTTATTGCTGGTACATAGAAACACAATTTTTTGTACAGTGACCTAAATTCAGCAACCTTATTAAATTTACTTATTAATTCTAAATAATTTACAAATATTTTGGATTTTTTATTTACACAGTCATATCTGCAAATAATAAAATTTAATTTTTTCAATTCCAATGCTCATGCCTTTTATTTCTTTTGATTTTAAAATTATTTTTGTCTTATTAAACTTGCTAGGACTTCCAGAACAGAGTTGAATAAAAATGGTGACGGTAGGAAACCTTGTCTTGTGCCCTGTCTCAGAAGGAAAGCTCTAAAGTAATCACCATTAAGTGTATTTTGCTATAGTCTGTATGCGTGTAACTTATTTCAGCTTAAGAAAGTTTCCTTCTGTTCCTAGTTTTCTAAGAGTTTTATAACGAATAGATTTTGCATTTTTGAACATTTTTTTCTGCAGCTATCGAGGGTTCTTTTTCTTATTCTACTAAGTGGGCATTATACTGATTGACTTTAGAATTTTTTCCAGTGTTTTAAACACACACAGAAGTTGAAAGTGTTACCGTGAACCACCACTAATGTTTCACTACACTTGCTTTACTGGATTCATCCATCTGTTATCTATCCATCAGTCCATCTTGTCTATTTCTTAATTTCAAAGTAACTTTCAGATTTATAAACTTCCTCCTAAAGACTTCAGTTTGCATATCAATAACTTGAGTTGAATGCTTTTTTTAAGTTTTCTTTGGTTCAACATACAATAAAATACACGAATCTTAAAAATACCATTTGATAAGCTTTGAAAAATGTATTCACCTGAGTAACCCAAACTCTTATCAAGATACGAGACATTAACATAATGTCAAAAAGTTTCCTTACATCCCTACACCATCAATGTCTGCCTTTGCGCCTCCAGAAGTAATGCTGTTCTGATTTTTTCCACTACAGATTAGTTTTAAATCTTCTAGAACTTCATATAAAGAAGTCACATACTATGTACTCTTTTGCTTAAAGTTTCTTTCAGCAGCATAATTTTGAAATTTATACATGCTATTGCTTATATCAGCAAGTTTCATTGCTTTTTATTACTCAGTAATAACCCCGTGAGTATATTACATTATGTTTATCCGTTCTCTTTTTGATGGACACCTAGGTTGCATTCAGTTTTGCAATATGATGAATCCTATTATAAACATTCTTCTACAAGTCTTTAGGTAGATGTAGCTTTCATTTCTTTTGGGTAAATACCTGCAAGTGGTATTGCTAGATTGTAGTGTAGGTGTGTAAAATAAATTACAGAAACCTCAACTACATTGGAACTGGGAAGGCCTGTAGGGGGAGCTCTCATGCCCTATCATACATCCTTAAGTACTCCAAACAGGAAAAGACATATGCTGTCATCTCCCACAGGAAGTATGACTACTTTACTCCCGAAGGAAGATTTCTCTCTCCACCCAGCAACAGCTCAGCCAAAGAGAAGTGGTTGCCGCCCTGCACTGTTACTTTCCCCCAATGGACTTTCATTTAGAACAGACGCTCCCTACATCCTATTTTTCTCTATAAAAGCAGCTCCTCTTCTCTGTTCTCCAGATTTGCCCATGGTTCACCAGCGCATGCACATCCCGAACTGTCATTTTTTTGGCTATTCCTGAATGAACTTGTTTTGAGGGTAAAACAACAGGTGAATTAGCTTTTTAAGTTGACAGGTACATGTTCACTTTGTGAGAACTGTCAGACAGTTTTCAGTGGTTATACCATTTACATTCCCACCAATACATATGAGGATTCTGGTTGTTCCACATCTTCATCAAGATTTGGTGTTGTCAGATTTTTTAATTTTTGCCATGCCAGTGGTCATAAAATTAAATCTCACTGTGGCTTTAATTTGCATTTCTCTGATGAATAATGATATTGATAGCATTTTCACGTGTTTGTTGACTATTTGTATACCTTGTTTTATAAATTTTCTGTCCAAATCTTCTGTTTTTTTTAACAGGGTTGTATGTCTTCTTATGACTGAGACAATCTTTTTATGTAGTCTACACACCAATTTTGCAAATATTTTCTCCTAGTCCAAACATTGCCTGTTCATTTCTTAACAGTGTCTTTAGATAAACAGAATTTTTTTATGCAGGCTAATTTATCCATTTTATTTAGTTTATATTGCTTCCTGTGGCCCATCTGTATTTTCCTGTCTTTTCTTGTAAAAGCTTTCTGACTTTAGCTTCTACATCTATGTTTATGACACCCCTCAAATTAATATTTGTGTACAGCATGAAATAGGGAAGGAAGGTCAGTATTTTCTACATCGATGTCCAGTCGTTCCAGTGCCATTTGGTGCACAACTTTTCATTACCGATGAGATCCTTTAACATTTAATGTAATTACTGACATGATTGGGTTTACCGACACCATTTTATTTTTTGTTTTCTATATGTCCCCTCTGTTTATCTTTCCTGTTTTCTTTTTGCCTATTTAAATAATTTTTAAAATTCCATTTTCGTTTACCTATTGACTTTTTAGCTATACCTCTTTGCATTAATTTTTATTGTTTGCTATAAAAATTGAAAGATATATCCTCAACTTTTCACAGAAGACAAAGTAAATATTGTAGCACTTCAAATTATGTAGCAATTTTATAATGACGGTATATTTCCATTTACCTCCACCTTACTCAATCCTTTATGCTATAGTGTGCTATAGTTTTCATGTACATTACATGTATTTTTTCTAGACCCTGTAAGACAATGTTTTAATTTTTGTTTTAACAGTCATATGTATTTTAAAGAAATTAAGGGAAACATTATTCTTTATAAGGACCCGCATACTACCTACATGGCCAACCAGTTACTAAGTTCTTTCAAGTCTTTCTTTACAATTGTATCTGTGATGATATTCTATTGTTTATTTGTCCCTACGATACCTCATGACCAGATGATGCCTCCTAACTAATCACCTTTTCTTCAGATCCCTATTCTCAAACTTCCTCTCCCAAACATTGTAACGAGAAACGGGGTGGCGAAGAGGTGTCCTGGAGCTCTTCTTTGAGAAGAGAATCAATGTGTGTAACCTAACTCGCTGAGTTGCCTGGAAGTGAAGCCTATCTCAGACAATTTTCTGTTCTATGCCTTGCCTTGTATTGGGCCTTGCACAAAGAAAGCACTCAATGAATATTTATTAGATCGTTGGGTGAACAAAGAAACTCTTTTTTTTCTTACCCACAGTGAAGGAGAAACTGTGTTGCCGAAACAGTTATCACTCTGAAAACTGATAATAACAACAAACAAGAGATGTAGTTATATGTTATTGCTTCTCAGTGAAAATAAACAAGTAACAAACAAACAGATCTATTTCACTTTGTGCATAAATTAAGGAATGACTGCAGCCAGTTAAGAGAATCCTATGGAAAGGGGATGAAAAATTATGAATCTTCCAGGAATCTGTCTATCATATATTGCATCATACCAATCAATCACAAGGCAGTTGAATTTCAGAACGAAGAGAACTAAAAGTTGATCTATATTTAGGACACTGATTTCATCATTTAGTGTTCGTGCCACAAACACGGTGCCAGCTTATGATCATCCCCAAGTAACTGGTTCATTTTCTAAAAGATGCAAACTAAATGCTAAATTTTTTTTCCTTTTCCCTTTTTTGTTTTCTTTTTGTGGAAGCAGGTACATTTTATGTTCATTCAGCTAAACAAACTGCTGAACTTTAAACTAAGAGGAGACTCCTTGAAACGACAGATAGGAGGGGTCTCAGATTAACCCAGCAGTTGGATTCCTAGGACAACCCCGACCTGCTGAGAAAAATGAGCTATGGGGAGGTAAAGAAAGAGGATGGTTTAATTAAAACTGGCTCAAGACGGAAGCCTTAATGAATTGCAGTCGCAGAGCAGAGCAGAGCAGATCTTGAGACCCAAAAGTCCTCAGGGAACTGTCAATAATAAAGATGCAATTATCTGAACTGATTGCTCATGAGATTCAACTTGTTTTCGATAGTGCCAAGTGTTGTTTCCCAGGGCATCACCATTTGGCAGAGAAATAACCTGGCAGAGTGTGCTGGAAATAGCTGCTTTATAATTACATTGCTACTTTCTGTAAATATGATAATGAGGTAATATCTGATATGCAAAAGTTAATCATGCATTCAGAGAGTTCCATATTAAATGTCACATGAGTGAAATTTCCACTCAGTAGATACACCTAGTTACAGAAACCTCTGGGAAACTGAGTTCAAAAAACCAATTATAGATAAAAGAAACCAGATTTGCCTTAGAGTCTACCACGTCCTTCTTATTAGATCAGAGGGGAAAATTTCAATCTCGTGAAAGGACAGGCCTCAGGCTGCCCTGCAGCGTCCTGATGGATTTGCGGGTTGACTGGAGCTGTGGGATTCTTCAGGAACTCTTGCAGGGGCCAGTGTGTTTATACTGTTGTTAAAGGCCTTCTGTTAGTTTGCTAATGCTTCTGTAACAATTGCCCTAAACTAAGTGGTATAATGATAAAAGTTTATTATTTTACAATTCCTGAGGTCAGAGGTCTAAAATCCATCCACAGGGCTGCATTCCTTCTGGGTGTTAAGGGAAAATCCATTTTCTCGTCTTTTCCAGTTTAAGAGGTTGTCTCCATTCTTTGACTTGTGGTCCTTCCTGTCTTCAAAACCAGCAGTGCAGCATCTTGTTTCCTCTCCGACCTCTGCTTCCATCCTTTCATCTCTCTGATTCTAACCCTCCTGCCTCCTTCCTATAAGGACCCTTGTGATTACATTGGGCCCAGCTGGATAATCCAGGATAATTTCCCCATCGCAAGATCCTTAACACACCTGCAAGATCTCTTTTACCAAGTAAGGCATCATATTCATGGTTCTGGGGACAAGATGTGGGCATTTTTGAGGGGCCATGGCTCAAACATCTATACTTCCCCAAAAGCAAAAAGATTTGCAGTAAAAATAGGAAACCTTTAGGTACCAAGGCACAGATTGTAGTATTTTCCATTTTCTTGATGTTGCGATACCTACATCCATTGGTTGTGTTGGCTGTGAGTTCCAGAAAAATCCTTCAGAGTGACTTAAGTTAGGGAGTTTTTCTGTCTCATACTACAGCAAATCCGAGCATAGACAGTTCATGGTTTCTCATTTTCTCCTCTTTTCCTGCTCTGCCATCCTCAAGGGATACTGACGCAACTCAGGTATCTTACCAGGTTTCCAGTGGAAAAAGGAAAAAGAGAAAGGGCAGCACTAAGAGACTTCCACTTACATCCTTCCCCACCCTCATCAATGAGTGATTGGGTAAGACCGGCTGTCTTGTGTTTTTTAAAATGTGTCCCCCTGTTCACCCAATTTTCCACAAGAGTCATTTAATAGTCAACTAAAATTAACCACAGTGTGTTTACACATGCCACCAAATAAATATTTTATAATAAAATCATTTAAACAGGCCCAAATAATAGTTATGGTTGTAGTTATCTTCTAAGCAAATTAGCTGATTTTTTAGAAATTTAAGTGACTGAATCAACAGGTTACCTCATCACTTTGTAAGTACAGCCTCTTGTAGCACACACCACTTTTCTAGGCACTGCCCCTTCCTTGTGATAACAGCTGTAGACCAGGGGCAGCCATTTTGTCCAACATATCCATGGCCCCTGTCCACAGTTGATAAATTGAGTCAAAAATTCCAGTCTCCTCTCTGGACCCCACTCCTTGGCCAGAGTTGATTCACCTAAGAATGGACAGCTGATGAAAACTAGCAAGTCTTTTGCCTCAAAATTTTAAAGTTGGAACTAAGAGAGAGAGAGGATCAGTCTCTCCCTGGGTGGCTGAAGTATAACACATAAATCAGGAAGCTGCTGATCTCCATGTTTCACATGCTGACCGGGGAACAGAGGAAGCTAGTCTTCAGAGAACTATGAAGTAGAAGAGCAGAAAGGAGCACAGACAAAGCCCTGGTTCTAGATCGTTCTTGGAGCCACATTCCCGCGCTTGGTTCGGTTACTGGCCTTTAATTATTATGAGAATACTGAGGTTAGTTCAATGTAGTGTTCTATTATTTACAACCAGACATGACTCTATAAAATGTAGGATTATTACTGATCCATAAATAATTATGTCTTTAAAAAGACTACTTATGTTATAACAGAGGAAATTACCTTGATTAACTCAAAGGCAGAATTACTACCTCTGGACTATAATTAATCAAACTATAGTCTTATTTCTTCACTAATTGCTAAAACATCGTACAGTATAGCAAAAATATGACAAAGTATTTGAAACAGAAATTATAAAATTCAGGACATATGTATGAAATCTGGAGGAGTGCCATACATCAAAAAGGAAGCTTGAAGCATTTTACAGAAATGGTATGTGTTAATTTCAGACTTTATTTCAAATCTCGGGGATGGACTAGAGAGGACTTCAGTGTAAAACAGATTTATTTTTGCAAAAATGTTTGATTTGGGATTTGCTAAATTTAGAAGTTAAGAAAGAGCATATTTCCATTTCTCACAGGAAAACATCTGTTAATATTTGAGATGGAAATAAGTTTATTGATCTTACTTTTAACAGCTAATTTTAAGGTGCTGAAATCTGACAGTTCAGAAACCAGCTTTATTTCATTTAAAATATAGCTATAATGTGAAGTGCTGGAACCTGGTCGGCAGCGGTGAGGGAGCTTGCTGTAGGACACGTTACACTGCTAATTCAGATAGCGGAAAGCACAGGCTGCTCACACATCTTGTTAACAAGCCTCATTCCGCTCCTCTGGGAATGCAGATGGAGTTCTGCTTCCAGCCCTTCTGGAGGCAAACGGGGAAATGGGACTGACTAGGCTATAAATCCAGATGAAACTCTCATGTGAGGAGAGTCTCATTTGTGCCATCTGTTCAGGCTGAGCCGGAGGTGAAATATAAGATGTCATTGGCACAACTCCTGGAGGATTGTCACCAAATGATCTTCCTTCAAATTTGCCTTCAACTTATCACAAGCGGCTTTATTTCCTTTCTGCTGTGTTCTCCATCATGTCATCTTCCTCAGACTACCCATCACTGACACAGCTCACCAGCCCTTTCCTTGAAATGTACTTCTCTGACATGGAACTTTCTGGACACATTTTCAGAATTTTGTCTGTCTCCTCAGAAGCCTGTTTCCCCCCCCATCTGCTAAATGTGGAACTTTCATGCTAGGCCACCTCTTCCTTAACCTCTGTGCTTTCTCCCTCGAACCACATGTACTCCCTCAGGTTCCACTGACATCTTTGTGCAAATTCCAAGACCGCTCCTGAGCTTTATTTCTATTCCTCCACAAGCTAACTGGACACTTCCAACTGGATTGGCCCTTCAGATTTAACAAAGCGCCAACCTCACCCATCTTTGAAGCCAGACGTTCATCCTCCTGACTTTGCTCGTGCTGTTAACGGCACTGCTATTTCAGTCTCCCAGGTTTTAAAAAGCAAGTAGTCTTTTATTTTGCCTTCTCTTCCCCTTCCCATTTTGAAAATTGGCAACTTCTGGCTAAAGTCTTTCTTAGCAATTTTGTCCCCATCTAGTCCTTCCTTCTAGTCCAGTTTTTGCACACAGTGCTGGCCCTGGTTAGCCCACAGGTAGACCAGCGATGGGCGGAGCAAACAGAGGCTGAGACTCCGCCTAGGTCACCGCACCCTCAGCTCCATGGCTCAGCTGCTGAGGATGCACCAAACCTTTCCAAGCGCGAGAAAGAAATCCCAGGAGCCTTTGAACTTGACAAAACCCCATGCTTACTTTATCTAACACCTCAGAGGCCAGACTCAATGGGAAAATGGCAGAGAGGATATCTTGGTGTTTCTGGTATTCTGCAAGGCAGAGGGTCTGCTGCATTTTTGCAACCTGGCCATAAATCAGAATAAATGTTTTTCAATGTAGAGGAGGAGATTTTAATGCAACTAAGACACAAGCTACTTGATAGTCTTCAGAGATGTCCCGTTAGTATCTTTTTAGTCCGGAGTGTTACTTTTAGTTTTCCTGTCTACGTGTATTTTCTATTAACGCTAATCAGAAAGCTTTGGTGGATAGCTCACGATGGTTTACGAGATGAGCAGTCCAGAGTAAGGAAACTTCTGCACTTCCTTCTGCCTCGCTACTTTGTGCTCTTCATATAGAGTAAGAAGAACTCGTCAGATGGTTCTTAACCTACCAGGTAAAATGGGAACTGGCACATATTATGGATGGAAACAGTCAACTTTGGAATATATTCTAAGGTTATCACTGTGGAACCCACCCTTCTGAAATCAAATAGAGCCAAACAATTTCTGGTATTAACTTGGTTTACAGACTTAATCCTGTGGCTTTCTGTCTGATAAACCTGTTTCTGTATCTTCTGACTAATGCTGTGGTTTGTCTGGGAAAAGGAGGTTAAGCCTTAATTATTGAATTAGGTTATGCTTTTGTTAGTTAGGAAAAAAAGCAATTTACTAGGAACGTGCTAATTATTTGTGTATACTAGTATGTGTGATATAAATAGAGACTCTATTAATTCAGAAAATTTACCATTTCTTTTATGCAATAATAAAATGTATTGTTTTAAAAAATTCTATATAAGGACAGCTAATCTTCGACAAAGGAGCAGAGGGCCTTCAATGGAGAAAAGAAAGTCTCTTCAATAAATGGTGCTGGGAAAAATGGACAGCCACATGCAAAAGATTGAAAATTGACCATTCTTTTTCACCACACACCAAAATAAACTCAAAATGGATCAAAGACCTAAAGATTAGGCCTGAGACAATAAGTCTTTTGGAAGAGAATATAGGCAGTACACTCTTTGACATCAGTTGCAAAAGAATCTTTTCAGACACTATAACTCCTCAGTTGAGGGAAACAATAGAAAGAATAAACAAATGGGACTTCATCAGACTAAAGAGCTTCTTCAAGGCAAGGGAAAACAGGATTGAAACAAAAAAACAGCTCACTAATTGGGAAAAAATATTTACAAGCCACTTATCCGACAAAGGGTTAATCTCCATAATATACAAAGAACTCACACTGCTTAACAACAAAAAAACAAACAACCCGATCAAAAAATGGGCAGAGGACATGAACAGACATTTCTCAAAAGAAGATATGAATATGGCCAATAGACACATGAAAAGATGTTCATCATCGCTAATCATCAGGGAAATGCAAATCAAAACTACACTAAGATATCACCTTACACCCGTGAGATTGGCAAAAACATCCAAAACCAAGAGTGACAAATGTTGGAGAGGTTGTGGAGAAAAAGGAACCCTCATACACTGTTGGTGGGAATGCAAACTGGTACAGCCACTATGGAAAACAGTATGGAGATTTCTCAAAAAGTTAAAAATAGAAATACCCTATGACCCAGCCATCCCATTACTGGGTATCTATCCTAAGAACCTGAAATCAGAAATCTCAAGAGTCCGTTGCACCCCTATGTTCATCGCAGCATTATTTACAATAGCCAAGACGTGGAACCAACCTACATGCCCAGAAACTGATGATTGGATAAAGAAGATGTGGTATATATACTCAATGGAATACTACTCAGCCATAAAAAAAGACAAAATTGGCCCATTCGCAGCAACGTGGATGGACCTCGAGGGTATTATGTTAAGCGAAATAAGCCAGTCAGAGAAAGACGAACTCTATATGACTCTACTTATAGGTGGAAGTTAGTATATTGATAAGGAGATCTGATCGGTGGTTACCAGGGAAAAGGGGGGGTGGGGGGAGGGCACAAAGGGGGAAGTGGTGTACCCACAACATGCCTAACAAAAATGTACAACTGAAATCTCACAAGGTTGTAATCTATCATAACATTAATAAAAAAAAAAATTCTATATAAGACAATTCTGTTCAGGTGAATCTGTGTAATCATTTTAATATTCTTGAAAAGTATACTGATTAGCAATGTAAAGCTTAGATGTAAATCTTAATTATAAGAATTGCTTTTTTTAATTGTAAGATACCTTTTATCATGTTTGATTGCTTTTAAAATCTGCATGTATCTTACAATCAATGTCAAATGAAATTTTCAAGCCACCAGGGCGAAGGGAAGTTAATAAGTTGTTGTCAGTGTCTAGACACAGACAAATTTAACAAGTGCACAAGCCATTGACCGTTCATTGTCACTTCAGTTAAGAGCTCTGAGTTAGTAACATCACATTCTGGTGAATTTTGAATTAAAATCACATCCCTAACAGTCATTTAAAATTTTTCATGCAGTCTTGAAATAAAAATTATTTTATGTCCAGAAGATCATCTGTTATGCCCCAGGTGATATATTGAAAGGTCGTAGAAAGTGCCATATTTTGATGAATAGACAGAGAATTTTCTAAGACAGCAAATATTGTTGTAGCCAGTATAAGCATCATGAAGGCCTAGCACCACAGCATCCAATATCCGTCTGCTGAAGGGTCCCAGATGGCTTATAAGACAAGCTATTCAACTCCCAGTGGTACATCATTTAATCAGTTGACGCAAAACTACAAATTTAGCTAAACAGAAAGTTCAAATGAATCCCTGGTACTATTTAGAATGTCTTAAGATTATGATCAAGCCTTTGAGAAGCAGTATGTCACTGTGATAATATATATGATTGCCGAGGGCCAGGAATGATTTAGAAAAATCTTTGTATTCTAAATGTGAAGAAGGCTTAGACCAATCTTTCTCACTGTAGGTTGGTGGGCTACTTGCATGAGGATTCACTGAGATGCTTGTCTAGAACTCATTGCATCTCTGGGGTCCACTGCTCATCCTCAAAGTCATAATATGGAGATAGGACTGGGAATATGCATTTTAACAAGCTCCCAAGATGATTCTGATATAACTTAACATCTGAAGCCTATCCTTCAACACAGTTTGAGTGTAAACCTGAGAAATAAAGTGGAATGAAAATATACCATTGTAAACTTATGGTTAATTAAGCTAAAAAGAATACCTGTGAACATTTGGTATAATGTTTTTTAAGTAAAAAGAAAGCAATTATGGTAAATCTTATAATCAATGGCATTTTACAATGAAAGAACTATGATATTTTAACAGTGAGCTTCCAAGTCATATATAAAAAGGATGCCTTTGAGTTGCTTTGTGAATGTTCTTGACTAGAACGATGTGGGAATGATCCGTATATAGACTCTAAGCTGGGTAAACCTTGTCAGCAAGAGCATGAGGCCCAGGATGCAGCCTGTGGCGAAGACTGGAAAACAGCTCATTTGTTCCAGGAAGCAGTCAAAGTCACCTCAGTTGGGGCAAAATATTAAAATACTGTTTAGCACAAAGCTTCGTGGTGAAGACAGAGGCACATGGATGTAAGTCCCCTCCTAGCAGATGCTCTCAACCAGGATTCTTTTACCTGCAGGAGACATTTTTGGTTGTCACACTGGGGTGGGGAAGAGGAAAGCTACTGGCAGCCAGAAATGCTGCCAAACATCTTTCAGTGTGCAAGGCAGACCCCACAATGAGGAACTCCCGGCCCGCTATGTCAATAGTGTGAAGATTGAAAAACCCCGATCTAGAGAATAACCCCCTGCAGCCTCCAGTTTTTCAGGCTGATTCTGGACTTAGAAATAGAAAAGAAAACAAGAACAAAAAAATCGATGAATTAATGAACATTAAAGAAAATGAGGCAGGAGACAGAGGAGAAAATAAAGGGGAAAAAGAGTGATGAAATGGCAAGGTGAGAGAGAATGGAAACCCATGACGGAAACAGCAACGATTAGAATCAGAATAAAGGCCTAAGTAGCTACTTAGTGTCCTAAGGGCTCAAACTAGGAAGGAAAACAATAACATATACAACAGCTATTGTCATGTTTTATATTATCTAACTCAATACTGACAAGAGCACTGTGAGATGGATACCAACGTGCCTATTTTCAAGATGAGCAAGCCAAGGTGTAGGCATATGAGTTAGAGTTGGCCGACTGGACTTTGTGGTTTCAACCAAGGAATCTGAATCTGGAGGGACGGATGCGAAGACAAAAGGATATTGAGAGATTATTCCTGGAAGTGATGGTGGTAGAGTGAGTGAGGAATCCAGTGGCCTGGCGGCCAGCAGCCACCAACAGTAGTGCCAGCAGTGTGGATCAAGTAGCAGCAATGCCTGACTCTGCATCCTAAGCAGATGCTCCTCTCAGGGCCTTGTCTACATTCTTGCTGGCTAGGCCCCCTTGTTTCCTGCCAATTTTTAAAAAAAATTTATGTATTTTGTTTTATTTTATTTTAATTAATTATTATTATTGTTTTTTGAGGAAGATTAGCCCTGAGCTAACATCCACTGCTAATCCTCCGCTTTTTGCTGAGGAAGACTGGCCCTGAGCTAACATCCGTGCCCATCTTCCTCTCCTTTATATGTGGGATGCCTACCACAGCATGGCTTGACAAGCAGTGCCATGTCCACAACTGGGATCCGAACCGGCAAACCCTGGGCCGCCAAAGCAGAACATGCGAACTTTGCTGCGCCAAGAGGGTGGCCCTCCTGTCAACTTTTAAAGCTGATTCTCCAGCATTTTCTTTGAGTGAATAAAATCATCACGTCCTTCCAAAAATCTACTTTCATCTTAAGTTAGCCAGGGTCATTTCAGTGGGTTGCAAGCAAGAAATCTGACTGGTTCGGAGCTGGAAGGGGAAGATAGGAGAGCTCTTTAGACTCATTTAAGTGGAAACGGGGAGTGACATTTGAAATAAAAAATAAAGAACTCTATCTCACCTCCCCCATTTCAAGGACTTGTTCTTCAGACCACAAGGTGTCACCTTCAAGCTAGACAAGCAGTGGTCCTGGGCAAGGGGAGGAGGCGGGGAGACGGGCTCTGCAGAAGCCTGGATGATACTTATCTCTGGCATTCAAGGACTGACATTTCCTTGAAGTGAAACATTTGAACTCTGTCTTTTAAAGCTTTGTGACTGGCCCCAGTACCTCCTTCACCAGATTCTTCTCACGCCTCCTTCCTTGTTGTCATCCGGGTCTCAGGCTAACCGCACCTTCCCCAGAGACGCCTTCTCTGAGCACCAAAAGCAGCTTCTCTCGTGTTCCCAGCTCTGACCACAGACGCATTTTATTTTCGCAACGGCACTTACCATCTCCGAATCCCCTGGATTATTTGTTTGTGTACATGTTTATCTCCTCCCACCCCACACCCCTGTGAGGTCTTTTCCATCTTGTTTTCAGCTGTATCCTCCACGCCTGGAACAGTCCTGCATGAGGTGCATATTTTTGGGATGGACGGATGGAAGGATGGAGCCCAAGATCCTGAGCCATCATATACTCTCTGTACTTTCAAAATAACGGAAACTCGTGTGTTTTGTATTTCTGTCATGGAGGTTAATGGGGGGAGGAGGGTATGATTTATTTATTTAGTTGGATAATAACCCCAAATGCTCTAAAAGCAGAGTTTTAAAACTTAAAGAGATATACAATCTTACTATCCATAATTTCTCTTTATTAACATCAAGGCACTTTTGAAAGAAGTTGAAGTGTGCAGAAAACCTAGTTTGTGATACAGATCCCTCTTTCTCATAAACATGTTTTAAGTTGATGTAGCAAAATATCGTTATGCAAGCAATCAGAAATTGCTTCCTGAGCACACAGCAGGTACTACATACTGGAGAAGTAGCTGTGGACAAGGTAAGTGCAGTTTCCGCCACCCTAAGGGAGCCACAGTTTTGCAGGGGAACCAGATAAGAAACTGTTCAAAACGTGTGATAGTGTGATGACAGATCTGTCCAGAGTTCCACGGGAACATGTGGTGTAGGGCTCACCCCAGGCTGGGGTGGAGGGTGGGTGATGGGCAGTACAGCCTAGCTGAGATCTGCGGGTGAGTTAGCTGAGCAAAGCAGGGCAGGGGCAGAGGGAGTGTGAGGCAAAGAAATCAGCAGGTATGAAAAGGAGCCCGTGAAGGAGTCCCATGCAGAGGTCAGGCCAGAGCAGCACACACTGACCACATCACACAGCACGGAGATCAGCTAACGGGCTCTGGGCCACTGGGCAGCCTGCTCCTTCCGACTGAATTCCTCTCCCCATCGTCCCAACATTTGTGGGTCTAATTCCTTTCTACCAATGCACAGCCTACACATCACCTTTTCCGGGAAGCCTATCCTGATCTTCCAGAAGGAAGAAACTTCTCTCTCCTTTGAACTCCTATTGTCCATTACTTTATTTACAGGCTGCCCAGATGACCAAGCAGGTTGCACACCGCACAACTTACCCAACCACATGCGACAGCTCTACCTACACATATGTATTTATGAACACACCACATCTTTCCCACTAGTCCTTAAGCAACTCAAGGACATAATTCTCATTGGCTTTACCTGTGTATTTCCTATTGTGCCCAAAACATGTCACTGGATTAATAAACCAATTTCCTGTATCAGTACGAATTTGGAATGTAAATGATTTGTTAGTTCATTGAGAAATATCAAGAAACCTATAGAAATATTCTGGAAAATGGATGAGAACTTGTCAAAGCTGAGTCCTTAACAGTGTTCGGATGTGGTGAGCATGAGAGACTGACCCTACCATGTGCCACGAAGCTCAGTTCATTTAGCCGTTTTCTATTTCAATTTTAAACTTCACTTCTTCTTGTCTCATGACTATCTCATGACTTCAAAGGATTCACAAGAACCCAATCTGTTGACGTCACCAGTGAGTTTATTGTTTTTGGCAGTTCCTCAAGTGCGTTGGGCCTTCTCATTAAGAAGTTGTTCCAGTAACGCATATTCAAAATGCTAAATTATCAGTACTATTTATACTTAGAGATTCTAGATCATAGGAGCTGCCCCATCTTTTTATCTTTTCTTTTTTTCAACAGCATCACTGTCATTAGAACTGTACATCTGTTAACCAGAAGGCCAACCTGACTTCAGCTCTTGACTGCTTTCCTGACGGCTGTGTTGAAAATGCCACATCTCACTGCCATCTGCTGCCATCAGCCTCCGAGATCTTTCCAGGCGATCTGTGCTAAAGAGAGTGTGTGTGTATATGTGTGTGTGCGCACGCGTGCATATGCGTATGTGTGTGTGTTGAAAGACATATACAAGGGAATTTTTTTTCTTGAAATTACTTTCAGCAACTCAGAAAAGCTTCATTTGTATCCCCTCCCTTATTCTATTACATTTCCGTGACAGTGTCACCATTTGGGAAGGCGTCCGTTCTCCATAGAATTCTACTTTTCTCTCAAGGCTTTTTCACATACATACAGTTTGTCTTTTCAAAAAACAAAACCTCTTCTAGCTCCACTCATCTATCTTGGTGGATTTGAGAGGTTCCAGGAAACGCCTGGCCAAGCGAAATCATTTTTGGAGCTGGTGATCCTCTCCAAGTTCGCCTGTGAGGCTGCAGCGCCGACGGCAGCTGTTGAAACACAGATGCAATCCAGGAGCAGCACCACGGTCAGCCCTGAGACCTTAAATTAGTTCATTAAGGGGAGGAAATGAGTGTTGCCAGATGGTCTCAGTGAAAGCCCTGGACATGTAATTAAAATGTGTAGAAAAACGTATGTATGATACTGGAATCTTGACAATAATCTGCACCATATTTTACAGTGTGCAATAGATTATATAACATTTATCAACTTAAAATTTTTCTTTTTTTCCCAAGCAGGTAAATTTTTAAAATTCACCAGATTTCCGTTCTTACCAACTCAAAGCTAACTCTGCTGCGTTCCTAGAGGGACGGGCTCCTCAGGCCGCAGTTCGCGCTCCCCATGTCAGCGGTTGCCCTGAAGTTGAAACAGAACATGTCATTGATTTTACCAAATTTGGAGAGGTGGTATCTTCACTGGGGGTGGGGGTGGGGAAACTTATGATGCATTATCAATACGTGCTCCTGCCTCAGGGAGTGTGAACATCTCACCCAAGGAGACAAATATCCAACAAAGGACACAACCCCCAGATTCGGATGTGGGGTCCTCGCGGAGGGCTTATTCACACACAAAAGTACCAAGATGCTTCTCACTGAACTGGAAACTGTGGAAGTGTTGTTGTACTCCCTGTGTCTTGCCAAGAGGAGTGAGTCATCAGATTTCTCAGAATAAGCCCAAATCAGACGTTACAAGTGAATTTTCAGTAGGAAAGTTCTCTGGGTATTTGAAGCCCTTTGTGTGTACGTTGCATGTTTCAGAGGTAAACGTTTTAGGTTTTTGAACTAAGTAGTCCCTCCGTGAAGCAGAAATTATTTTTGTAGCAACAACCTTACTGTCAATTTCTTTTCTCAAAATATTTTGAAAGGAAATTTATTCAACAAATCTTTAAGTGTCTATAGCGTGCCAGACACTCTTCTACATGCTGGATATGGAACTATATATATATCAGAAAGATGAGGCAAAGGGAAAACAAACTGAATGAGAATTTAAAACTAAAGATTTTATATTTAAGGTTTCTTGATAAAGCTACCTAGCTACCTCATATTTGATGAGAATCAAGAAAGCTGAGCCAACACTGTCCTGAATCAAAGGTTGATAACAGAGACATCCAGCCCCACTGTGCAGTTCCACCCACTGGCTGGTGGGCCACACTAACGTGAGCTGGGAGCCACGTCTCCCCAGGCTGCTCTGCGCAGAGACACCTGTCCTGAGATGCAATGAGACTGACATCCAAACAGCAAGTTGGCCCAGGAATATGTGGCACAGGCCAGAGAGTGAGCGCAAAGCCTTCCCCAGGGAGAACGTCTGTTTCCGAGGCCTGGCAGGGAGTGCAAACAATACAATTTGTTTAATTAGGAAAATAAATTTTCATTTAAAAAAAAGTTTGTTTTACGGAGAGGAACCTCTGTATCAACTATTCAGATCATTCCGAGGCTCTTAGCAAACTTCAGTGAAATGTAGATAAAATTGTGTACCAACTCGCCTGGTTGTCTGTACCCCGACATGTAGAGGGAAGAATGAGTTTACAGGGCTCCAAAGAAGGTGGTGACACTCCCTGGTGGGTGGGGAGGAAGAAGAGAAATTTAAGCAGAAGGATGGAAAAACCAACAGACAAACGTGGCTGACCTCACATATTTAGCTGGGGTTGGCCCTGAATTCATTCTGAAAACCCTCCCAGCATTGAGCTGCTCAGGGAAATACTGAGTATGTAGAGGGAACAAACTGTTGAGTTTGCTTGGAAACACAGGGTCATGAAAGCGGAGCAGCGGCTGGAAAAATAGTCTGGTACCCTACCAGAAGGCTCCGAATGGCCCGGCAAGGTACTTAGACCTCATTCATTTATTCACTCAATGAATATGTCGATAAATCTACCGTGTGTCAGGAGCTGTTGCAGGCAATGGGAATTCAGTGGTAAACAAGATGGAGAAGGGCCTATACTTCTATTTTACAGAGGGTGGGTGGGGAGAAAACATCAACAAGAAGACAAACAAGAAAATATCAGGTGTTGAGTGCTATGAAAAATACACCAAGGACTGTGATAGCCATGGCCTCATGGACAGGGCTGCTACTAGGCGGCCAAAGAAGACCTCTCCAAAGGGGTAGCACTCGGGCTGAGACTGGGATGCCAAGAAGGAAGCATCCCTGAGAAGGTCTTAGGAAACTGTCCAGGGAGGTGGAACAGGCTCTGAGGTGGGAGTCGGTGGCCTGGCTAGAGAATAGTGACTGAAAGGGAAGCAGGGATGATGGGGTCAAGTGAGGTGGGCAGAGGGCAGTTCGTACAGGCCCCTGCAGGTCATGGTAAGTGATTTGTGCGTTTTTCTAAGTGCAAGGGAAGGTAATGGAATGTTTTAATTAGACACACGTTGAGATATGGTGGGCAGCTTTTTAAAAGTCCATTTTATTGCTTTTTTACGTGAAAAATGGATTCGAGATGGGCAAACCCAGAAACAGGGAGACCAGTTTCAATACTTAACAAGAAGCCTATTTTGATAGTTGATTGAGGGGCCCTGGCACTGTGGACTAGGAAGGTAACAGAGGAAGTAGAGTGAAGTAGACAGATTTTGGTATATTTTGAAGGCAGATCTGCTAGGACCTGATTATGAAAAATAGGAGGGAAAGAGAGGAATCAAGAATGACTCGGAGCTCCAGTTTCCGCAGTGAGGTGGAGATGGAGAATGCCGGGGGTGAGCAGACTTCAAGGGGATCTTCTCCAGGTGATGAGGGCCATTTAAGTTTTGTTCATCTGGTTTTTTGAGCAGGAGAATGGTATGATCAGAGTTACACTTCAGGGAGATGAAAGGTATCTAGGAAGGGTGTGTGAAAGATTCGGGGAGGTGGGTTCTTAGTCTTAGTTCTAACATTAGTCAGTCAGGTGACACTAAAAGGTACTTCAGCTCCCTTTGGATTATTGCCATTCACAATTGTTTACTAAAGCTTCCTAAGTACCGGAAACTAAGGTAGGAGCTATGAACACCGAGATGACTGGACATAGTCCCTAGTGGAGGAGCTTGCAGGGTACCTGGAGTGATAGCAAGAGCACCTCTAACTCCAAGACTGAGCTTTAAGTTTCACAGTTGTGTTTTTGGTGCAAAACCCAAGTGTTGTAGGAGTTCCAAAACTAAGAGGATTATGTCTGCCTAGGGAGGTGCAGTGGGCTGGGGAAGTTGTCTGGGGAAGTTCTTGGGCTTTAAAGGATGGGTAGGATAAGAGGGATTTGGTCATGGTTACAAAGTCACCTTAGAGTCCCTCTGCATGCTAATTAGATGTGGTCTGGATGCTCCCCACCATTTCTGCATACATTTTAATTTTCCTCATCTTCTCCACAGTGACTGGTAGCTTTTTTTTTTTAGGGCTTCAGCTATTATTAGGGGGAGATATTGTGAAGCAAATTATCAACAGATGACACCCTCTCATGCATAGGGATGTCGAGCCACGCTGTGGGCAGAGGAAATACTCTGAACAAGGCCATAGAGCATGGGGAGAAACTGAGAGCATCAGATGTGGAAACTAGGGGTAACGCCAACTTCATTTCTTTCTGTGACTCACCAGTTTGCATTTTAAAAATGACTGAGGCTTTGCCATCAAAGATCCTGAATTATTCATCTGTAGTCCAGGGTCTAGCACAGGAAAGAATGGGCGCTCAAAAAGGTGTTCTCTTTACTTCCTTGGATTGGCAAACCCTGTTGTTGCTGCCGTTTCACATGCCACTGAAACTGAGACAACTTGATGGAAAGCAAAACTGGAGGCGGGGTGTGGAAAAGCAATCCACCTTCGGCTTTTCTCAACTTGAGGACAGCTGTTGAATAGTCCTCTTTCCTTCTCAACCCTTCAAATTTTTACCCATTTTGATGGTAAAAGATTGCTCAGGGCATAATGCAAAGCTGGCAGGTGTCGCTTCCTGTTTGGATAGGTGAGAAGGAGCAGGCAGGAAAACTGCAGGGAGCCCGTTCCAGGCAGAGAAGCTGCTGTCAGCGGAGCCAGGGAGGGGCCTGCGGGCCAGGTCCCATCAGCCCAGCAGAAGATGCTGTTTCGAACGGGACCGCTCCTACCCAATCGAGATAGAAAGCTACATACTATTATTCATTATCCAACTCCATTGTCCATTTTCGTATTCACTCTTTTTTCCCCCCAGGAAACCTTTACTTTCTGCTTAAAGAGGAATCACAAATGGGCTGAGAGTGGAAGCGCTCACTTTCATGACAGAATTCAGGAAATAGGAACCATGCTACCTTGTGATCTTGCCTGTTCAACCTGTTCTTGCTTTTATAAGTGACCCTGTAATCTGTTACCTTTTTCTCTCATTCCTCACGTTAGCACACTGGAATAAGCGTAATTTGTTTTTCCTTTCTTATCAGTTTTCAAAAAATAGCACACCTTTAAAACTCTTAAAATATTTATAAGCATAAGGCTTCCTTGTTCAATGGAGGGAAATAAGAACACAGATAGACACTAATTCTGTAACACTGCTGAACTCAGCGATTGGTGAGCCTGTGTGGTGCGCAATCACTGTGCCATGCTGGACAGGAAGCACGCTTTCCCTGTGAGCTGCAATAAGCATGAGGTAAATGTGCTGAAGATTCATTATGATTTCACAATGATTTTTCACCTAGAAAAATAAAAGAAAAAACAAAGCTTTGTTTAAAAAAAAAGAAATATAGATAAAGAGAAATAGAATCACATGTAACCTCACTTTTAAAATAACCACTATGAATACATTGTAAATAAATTTCTTGTTCTTTCCAACATGTACGTATACGGAGAAGCATTAAACTATACAAGCTCATCTCTAAACTGCTTTTGTCTCTTAGCAATCTATCGGCTAATGTTTTTAAGTGTGATTGGAAAATCTCAAAACAAATTTATAAATGTTAATTTTGAGTTCTCAAAAATTTTCCAAGTAGTTGTGAGAGTTTCTAAAAATAATCTTCTTGGCCATATTTCTCTCCCCAAAGTACCAAGCTCTTTTCTACTTTACTGCTTCTCTTATTGAGATCAAGAACACAAGTGTGACCGTGTCCTCCCCTCCCCCTTCCCCGTGGCAGCATCTTTGCCGCTGCTTGTGGCATCTAACGTGTGGGAGAAAGCACGTGATGCTTGATGCCTGAGATACAGGTGTCTGCACCGAGTGTGCCACGCCCTGCCTTTATGAACATAATTGAAACTAATGGAGACGTTGAGTTTTGTTCTCAATGAGCCTGGTATTTTGCTCTTTACTCTATTTTTTGTCAAAGCTCCCCTTGCCCTAGTGCTCGTGCGTTTATCTGTTCATTCAACAAGTACATGGTCCCAGAAATATAGAGATGGTAGAAAGCAATACAGACATGACCCCTGGGCTCACGGAGCCTCTATCAAGTAGAGGAAACAGGCCTTCGGTTGCACACACCCCTACGAATGCATAATTTTCCTAGGAAGGAGACTACAGGTGCTGTGCAGGAGAACAGCAGAGGGAGCACAGTCGATGCTGCGGACTCAAGGAGGCTGCCCTCAGATGGTGAGTCAGTGGGTGCTGGAGAAGCATAACCTGGACCTCCAGCACCAGCTGGTCCCACAATCATTTTCCCCTGATGCTCTGGCCCATCTTCCTAGAAGTCACCTTCTAAACCCAGCCTCTCTTCTTAGAATAAGCTCTTCCTCCAAGACTCCTCTGTCCTTTGATAAAAGAATTCTGTTGGGCTGTCCCTCATAACTCTACATATCTAGAATCCTGCAATAAACTCAGTTTATAAACACAGTTTCAAATTTATCCATTTTCATACCTTCCCATACAATGATGGTTAGAAAGAGCTTCTCAATAAAGACAAGCTAATATCCAGTCTAGATGATTTTTGTAATGGAAGCAACTACTTCATGAACTATCTATTAGAGTGCTAACACTACTCAGTGGTACTCTGTGGTACAAGGATCGTACAATGTCTTTCATAACTGTAGAAGAATAATGGATTGGAAGAAAAGAGAAGTTCTCTTATTTTTCCTCAAACACGTTTGCTTTTGTTCTGTGAATAACAGAGAATTTTCACAGGAGGGCTAGAGGAAGACTGACAGAGAAGGAGGGATCGAGGTGGGGAGAGGGACCGAGAGAGAGAACGAAACGGTTATGGTATTTTAATTACTACGGTTGTTTGTGCTCTCCAGTTTTCCCTGACTTAATGAATGAGATACAGTTGTACTCCAGTACCTTTCATTTATAGAGTTAGGCAAATGTCTCTTGCTCCATCTTTTTGAACAATTTCATTTTTCTTTAATGACATTTCTCTGTACTCTCCTTCTCTATGCACAGACTGGGTGACAGGGGCTTTTAATAGGTAATGATTGTTTCATAATAGAAGCTGATGATAACCTTGGCCTCATAAAGTCTTGCACATGCGTTGGAGCCATTTATGAAAATATATGAATCAATTACAGAGCTGCTGTGTTTTAGGTGAACGGCAGCTAGAAGCACAGCCTTTTAAAACAGCTCGTGGGCTTCTGAGCATGACTTCCGCGTGGGAACGAGAAGACAGATGCGCACAGCTGAGTGAGTTGTCAATGGGAATGTTGTGAATTAAAGCAGAGCTCAAGGGGGTCACAAAAATTAGAGGCCATTGGGGCCGGCCCTGTGGCTGAGTGGTTAAGCTTGTGCGCTCTGCTTCGGTGGCCCAGGGTTTCGCAGGTTCAGATCCCGGGTGCGGATCTAGCGCTGCTCATCAGGCCATGTTGAGGAGGCGTCTCACCTGCCACAACTAGAAGGACCCACAGCTAAAAATATACAACTAGGTACCAGGGGACTTGGGGGAGAAGAAGGAAAAAGAAAATCTTTAAAAAAAAAAAAATCAGAGACTATTTCTCTCCTCATTATTAAATCTGAGGTTGTCTTTACCGCAACACTTTAAAATCTTAAATGATGAATTTATCCACAAAAAAAAAATCTTATAAAAATATTTTGTCTCAAACTGCTTAGGTTATTAACTCCCTATTTTTCAAGAGACGTTTCTTTATGCTGCCAGAAAAGTCACCTTGTTGTATCACGGAATTCTGTTCCGTGAAATTTTTCACTTGTTTTCCCGGACTCCATCCTGCAGTGGTGAGTGAAGCGAGAAATCAGAAAAAAGGGGGCAGGAAAGCAGATGTAAATGCACATGCCAACCTTGAAGGCGCCGCCTCAGCTCTAGACGCAGCTGGAGGGAGATGCAACTGGACCGAGTTGCTATCAGGGCTCAGACCCCTCCGCTGGGCGGCGGGTCGGAGTCCTCGTGCTTCAGGAACACTCCCACCTCCTTGCTCTAGTATCTCGTTCCTCTCCTTGTTACCCAGGAAGTCTAGCTGCCTATATTTAAGGCAACAATTCTATGGCCCTCAGTCTTTCAGCAATAAGAAACAAGAGTGAGACTTGTGTGATGATATGATTATCCCAGGCTATGTAAAACCTTGTTTATAAAACTATTCACAGCTCAAGGAAAATTTTGCTTGTCATAAAAAAAATTCCTCTGATTGTTCAATCAGTTGGTATTTTAGAAACCTGGAACTTCCTTATGAAGTGCAGTATGGCTAAAAGGGCTTAAAACTTACCATTTATTGATATAATTGCAAGTGAATTTCATCAGAAATCATAATAGTGATACCATGTATTGATCATTCATTCTCTACTACATACTGTGCCCAGTGCCCTCTATGTGACCTTAATTAATACTTATAATAATATTTTGAGTAAAGGAGTTATTCTCATATCACAGATGGAGAAGCTGAGGTTTAGAAAGTAGCAATATGTTCCATGTGGCTAGAAAGTGCTGGAGCCAGAATGCAAACCCAGAATGTGGGCCCTAATCTGACTTCAACTCACATTAAATGACACATTTTGGGAAATCTTTTGATTGTCTCCAAGAGAAAGATGTTTTTGAAGTAAGAATATTCTACAATTTTCTTTCTGAAGCATTAAGGGAAAGTATTTACGCTCATTGATTTTCTGCCCAATGTGCAGACATTAAAAAGATAAGCACAATGTGAAGTTTATGTTGTGCCAGTTTTTTAGCAGGCAGCTATTACAGGATTCCCAAACTGGAAAAAATAAACTGGCTTGGGATGAGTAAGAATCCAGGTCACTTTTGAAATATCTCAGTGGTTTTTTTAGCTATTTTTAAGTTAAGATATTTTGTTCTGATGTAGTGATGTAAGTAGAACATAGTCCATGGTCACAGAGCTTAAAAATTCTCACAATGCGCCCAGAAAAAGTTCATTATTCCTCCCATCTTGTGTACTAAAGGATAGACATATTGCAATACGTCGGTACGGATTATAACATAACAGCGACCCTTTACCGAGCGCCTCCCGCACGCCAGCTTTCACTGAACTCTCCCAGCGACTCCAGGAGGCAGACACCCGCGCGTCCCGGGAGACGCGGCCGGGGGCTCCGCGCTTCCCCGCGCACCAAGTGATGGAAGCCGGCCCTGCCTGGAGCCCGGCGCTCTGCGCCCTCTCCTGTGCTGTGTTTCCGTGTTAAACATACTGCATGTTGCCATTATGTTTAAACATTTATTTTCTGGAGTTGTTTTCCACGGCGACCAAAATAGATCACCTTAGCTTAAGTTTCTTTAATTATCCAATCGGTTCGGTAGCATTTTTGGTTTTTCTTTCTTTCAGCACAGAATAATCGTGATGTTATATTTTTTTTCAGTTCAACCTTTCATTTACTCAGTAAACAATCATTCGGCAAATGCTAGTACTATCTGTAAACCCCTTTTGCTGGGCGTTTAGGGGAGTTACAAAGACTCTGTTAGTGCCTTCAAGCACCTAAGGGAACTTGAAGCAGGGTCGTTGTAACCGAGTAAGGCTCACTTGAGTAACACAGACAACTGACTGCAGTGCAGGATAAAGTATTACCATAAGATAGTTGAGAATTAGGCACTGTAGGAGTTGAAAGAAGGGATTCATTTTTATCGGGATAGAGGGCAGGAAAGATTCATAAAGGAAATGGAACTGGGATGGAATTAAGGCGGTCCTAAAGGGTGACTATTTGCTCTCAGAGATATTACATTCAGAAGGGACCTTCGATACATTGTACCTGATTCTCTCATCCTAAAGGAGAGAGCACTGAGAACCAGAAGGTTAATTGATTTCCCAAGGTCACACTCTCCCATCTGTAAACCCCACTTCAATTCCAAACGCGAATGCTTTCTTAGTACTTTTTTCAAATAGTTTTGACAGATTGTCCTGAATTCAGTATTGGTTACCTTGCTCACATCTTAGATACTCTCAAAAAGCAAATAAAATAAAACAGACCTTTAGTAATTAGTAAAAATCATTAATAAAAAGTAATGCTGACTAGGCAAATCTGAGGTAGAGTCTCAGATTTAGTGCCAAGTCAGGCTTGGGAGGGAAGAGGAAGTAGCAGATGGAGTGTCATGCTAGAATTGACAGCAGGTGGGAACAGGTAATAGCAGACAGATGGGCCCCGTATTGTGGGAAGACCACCAGCATCACATTTTCCACTGCTTTGTCCCCACATAGTAATAAGATTCAATATAGTTCATTGCAAAAATCTTAATAAGCACAAACTCTCACAAAGGTATAATGCTGGGTATCATAAAGGGAAAGTGTAAAAATAAGTCTGTTTCTGTACTCACCCTCTCTACTGAAGCTCAAGAAATGTAGGAAATGTAAAAGAAGTACAAAAAGAGAGCAATGTAACGCAAAAGAGGGCAAGTAAATGCTAACAGAGAAATACAGATAAAGCACTTGGGGAGTGGTGGCACTCAAGATGAGTCTAGTCCACAGGGATGAAGGGGCTGGAAAAGCAAGAGGAAGTGCTCCAGAGAAAGGGAATCTCAGAGGCAGGCACATGCCGGCGAGGATTTGCTTACTTCCAAATGGCACAATACGGGTATAGACAGGCACATATGTGTCATGGGGAGCTAGCTAATAAGGTGGTAAAGTCCCCCAACCATCACTTTGTGGCTGGGAACAAGTCACAAACCTCTCACAACTTCCATTTCTTCATTTCTAAAATGAGCTCGGTTCCACAATTCCTTTTAGGTTACAGAGTTAGTAGTCTCTAATCAAGAATCTTCTTAAATGTGTTAAACTGATATTTCCCAAAGTATGGGACATATTTGCTACCAGTGGAATGCAAATTTTAAGTGATATATATGTAATATTTATGTTAATAATTACATAATCTTTGTAGAGTGTCCTTCTACTTAAAGCATGTGATACTGATTTGCATTTTTTGTAGTGTTAGAAGTTTTCCTTTAAAATTTTTAAATGAAAAATGTGTACCAAGTTGTAGAAAAGACTTGAGTATTTCCATTATGTGTTACACTTCAATTCACACAAGTTTTGCAGTTCACACCATAATGCAGCTATGCTTGCTTTACTGTGAAATCCATTCCTGGACTCCTTCATTCATTGAACAAGTATTTGTAGAGTGACAACTGCATGGACTACTCTAGTCCAGTGGTGATAATTTGGTAAACAAAACAAAAATCTTTGCCCTTGTAGAACTGACATTCTTGAGAGGTGATGTTACCACACCAAATGTGGGCCCCTTCTTGAGGGTTAAATCAAACTGGACTGAGGCAGATGTCTCACAAAGCAGAAATTTTATTTGCAGCATGCAGCAAAGAAAATGGAGACCACAGGGAATAATTCACAAAGCTATAGCTCCCCAAGCATGGGAGGTGGGTACCTTTATTTAGGGTAGGAATGAATATTCAGAGGGGAAGTTTCATCATCACATGTAGAGGTGGGCATAAGCTTACACATGCATAGTTTGAAATCGTGCTTTTACAGATATCGCATGATCTAAGAATGGCTGCTCCGCCCCTCCCACAGGAGGGGAATTTACGAGGTTAGTAAGGGAAGGTTACTTTGGTACAACTCTCAGCCTGTCTGTGCAGGTGCCAGTCTTGTGGTTGTGGTCTAGGCCATCCTGGGCCGGTTCAGTGCAGCTGGTTTCATGGCGGTTGTCACTTAGAGCTTCTTCCCGGAACATTAGCTGAAAACCACATAAGCTCAAGCCCCCAAGGTACTAGATAAAGGAACACTTTCACCTTGCAAGAAGACAGAAGAATTAGGTCAAACATAAAAGCTGGATTTTTTTTTTCCTTCTTCTCCCCAAAGCCCTCCAGTACATAGTTGTATATTCTAGTTGTAGGGCCTTCTAGTTGTGGCCTGTGGGAGGCCCCCCAGCACGGCTTGATGAGTGGTGCCATGTCCTCACCCAGGATCCCAACAGACAAAACCCTGGGCCGCCGAAGTGGAACTCGCGAACTTAATCCCTTGGCCATGGGGCCCGCCCCAAAAGTTAGATTTTTAAGCAGTGCAAGAGAAGCAGGTTAGGGTCCATGTCTGGCGACTGTGAGACTGACAATAACAATAAACATGATAAATAAGTAAATTACATACAGTGTTAGTAGCTGTTAAGTACTAGAGAGAAAGAATAGATCAAGATAAGACAGATTGGGAAAGCCAAGAGTGTATGTTAGATGATGGCCAGCACCATTGGAAAGGTAACATTCTATCAAAAATTGTCAAAGGTCAGGGAGTGAGCCCTGAGAATGTCTAGGGGGAGGAATAATGTGCTTTACTTCTCACTGAGTAAAATTAATGTTCCAAGAAAGTGTGTCCTAACTCCTCAGGATTCCTGCAGCCTGGACTTACGCACATCATGGTGACCTCACCAATACCAGGGAAGGCAGAAACGAGAGAATCTTTTTTTGGGGAAAAGGAGAGGACAGAGGAGGTGTGTTTTCCGTGGAACATAGTTTTAAATACTAGAGAGACATCCCATGGAGAAACCCAAGTCGTTGGAAATGTGGGTCTAAAACTTGGAGGTGAATTTGGGTTTGAAGAAGTAGATTTTGGAGTCATTTCTGTAACTATAATATTTAACACAGTGCCATTACCTAGAGAAAAGAGGTAAACAGACCCTAGAAAAGGCTTTCTGTAAGGGACTGGCGGTGGGTAAAGGGGACTGAGACAACCAACTTGTATTGAGGGCTCTTATGAGTCTGGCCCCAAGATGGCAAGGCAGTTTGCATACATTATATGTTGACTGCAAAGGAGGTAAGCATTTAATAAGGAATAAACATATTTGTCTTTCAAGAAGTTTTCCAGAAGAGGCAACACAGCATAGTGGTGGTTAAAGGTGTGGTCTCTAAAGTAAGAGAGACCTGAGTTTGAATAGCCATAGTGTGGCTTTAGGTAACTTACTTAGCTCTTTGGCTCTTTCGGAGCCTGAGGCCATGATGTCCACATCCTACACTGCAGGGTTGTTCTGAGGCTTCAGTGAGAAACTGTGTGTAAAGGGGCCGGCTCCATAGTCAGCTCTCAGTAAGTGTTGGCTGTTGTTTCGGTAAAATAAAGAGATAACGTGGTAGCTTAAAATAATAACAAATGAACAGATTTTATGGCTGTTATTTAAAAATATGGGAAATTTGAGCATTTTTATAGGGGATTAATTGCAATGGGAGGATAAACTTCAGCTAAATAAGATCTTCCAAGATTAAACAAGTTTTTCTCGTTTTTGCAATTATTATGCAATTTGAATAAGATCAATTATAGTTTGGTCTTTTAGTTCAGTGGTTCTTATTCCCTTTTTAAAAAAATTAGAAATCCCCTTACTGTAAACAATGGCTGTTCTCTGCAAAAAAAAAATGCATATAAACATGCTAAAGAATGCATCCAGGGGCTGGCCCCGGGGCTGAGTGGTTAAGTTCGCACGCTCTGCTGCAGGCAGCCCAGTGTTTTGTTGGTTCGAATCCTGGGCGCAGACATGGCACTGCTCGGCAAGCCACGCTGAGGCAGCGTCCCACATGCCACAACTAGAAGGACCCACAATGAAGAATATGCAACTATGTAGCGGGGGGCTTTGGGGAGAAAAAGGGAAAAAATAAAATCTTTAAAAAAAAAAAAAGAATGCATCCAAAATTTGGAAATAAAGCAAAAGGACAAGTGGGCCATTTCAAAGTTTTCTAGAACAGCATCTAACAAGCCTGACTTTGGGGATACAGCTTTGTCTGACTTACTATTGATTAGGGCCTAAAAGCTATGAAGTTACATCTTAACTTGCAGAAAATTGATAAAATGCAAGTGATTTTTGTCCAGTTGAAATGCAAATGATTTCTCTCCAAAAGAGAAGATAATCCGAAAGGTTATGCTCTGATTGGCATGTAGTACACTAACCAGCTTTGAATCTAATTTAGCAATCATATTCCAGCATTCTTTCTTTTACTGACATGAGTCTCATATCTTTCTTTGAACTGCTTTTGCCACCTTGCTGCTTCCCTCATTAATAAGGTAAGTAAATTTTTCATGCTCACTACGTACTTGCTTGAGAGTTACATTTCTGGCTTTTTAAAATTATGCTTTGGCATAATGTATCAGTTAGTGTTTAAGCAAAACCATGTGTATATTTATTAATATGTCTTTATATTATATTAATATATAGTTATTAAGATATAGTTAATCACAGGGATTTGACCTTATCACACTGTGGGAGCTGGTTAAGTGGTCTAAGTAAGAATGTGAAGCTGTTTCTGTGTCTCCTGCTGGCACCTGAAGTCCACAGGCAGTTGGGAAAAGAAGATGGACGTGAAGGAGAGCAAGCAAAGACAAGCTGGATGAAGGAGAAGCTGGTGCCTTCCATCACGGAGCTGAATACGCATCTGGTCCAGGACTCAGGGAAGCTGATCCAGCAGGAGGATCTGGCAGGGGCCCAGCTGCTGCCCCAAGCCAACAAGGTGAGCTGCAGATAAGTAACAACACGCCTGAGCTCCCCCAGTGCTTGGTGTCCTGCACGCATCTTTTGAGCATGAAGAAACAAGATGGCTACTACTCTACTTCCGCTTTCTCAATCTTTACAGAATGCCTCCTGAGGCCCACCCTATCCTAGGTATCTGCAGAGAAGGGAATTTTGGAAAACATAGTTCCAATGTAGCCTGGTTGATACAATACAAATCCATCACACTCTATTTATTATAAGATTTGGTGCAGTAGAGGGTTCACAGGCCCCTGAAAGCCCGTTGGTGGATAGCCTGGGGGTTGTGAAGCCTGGGTTATTACAAATCTCTCTCAGAGTTGTACTTGATAATAGGAATGGTATCAAGGACTCAAGGGGATCAAGAAAACGCTGCCTTCCCAATTTAGACTTATCACCGTCAATGAGCTTCAACAGCTGGAAAAGTCTGTACGCTCTCTGTTGCCTTTCTCATTTTCTCTCTACCCCAGAGCCAGCGTTTTGAGAAGCTTGTCAGTCTTTCTAGGTACTAAGGAGTCACTTTCCTGATGATGGCTTTTTTGGTGTAAGTTTTGTTTTCCAGTTTTTTAAGCACGTGCACGTATTATTTAGAGATTTATTATATGTGCTGCTGACTTCAGTCACAATTAATTATATAAAATAAAGGATTATTGTTTTCTTTGACGTCTAATGTTTCAGATATTTTTAAGGCATAGAATCGTGTTGAAGATATTGCCATTCACTTCTTGAACACTGGGTATCCCTTCATTCCGACTCTAGCTTCTTGGTTTTGAGTCAATAGGAAGCATTTTAATTAGACTGTCTCTTGATCTTTTGACCAATCTTCAACTCCATAGCAGGGAGGCAGCCCTGCCCGTCTGCTCACTGGGCCGTGGACAGCCCTTCCATTACAAGGCTAGCTAATAACAGCCAAGACATTGGGGATTTCCGCGGTGCTGCTTTATTGCGATGGGAACTTGGACAACTCTACTTTCTGAGAACTGTGTCCACAAAGAAATTGCTTCCTGGGATTTCACCGGACATTTACTTTTCCATTGTCAGATGGTTCTGAAAAATCTTACATCTTACAGTGGGCTATAACAACACAAGTTTATCTGTAAATAAATAAAAACAAAAAGAAGTCTTTATCTTTTTACCCATTTTCAAATTTTTACCTGAGATTTCCATACTTTCTGGTATTATAAAAAACATTATCATGGGGCAAAAAATAGCAATTGATGGAAATATGACATCAGGCAAAAAAGTTATTTTAGTTTTTTTTAAATTTATTCATTCAAAGACTATGCCCAATGAGAAAATAAATCTTATAACAGATATGTGGTTAGAAAGCAAACAAGAGTGCTTAGGTTCTGGCCTTAATATCTACACAGAAAGTTTCTTTTGTGAATCTTACCTGTGAAACTATATTTGTAATTTCTTAGTTTTTGTAAGATGACCTAATTTTAAGTATTAGTCTTGTGAACTTATGCATAGGATAGTGCCCAGCATAGGCAATACTCCGTAAACCTTTGCTGAGTGAGACAGGAAAGAACGAATGAATGGCAGCTTACATCGCGGTGCTCCATTTGTCTTTTAGCAGCCCTCTGATTTCTAACATCAGTTAGCACATCGCCTCCTGAAGCACCTTCTCTAAACTGAGACATGGCCTCATTTCTACTCCAACGCAGCACACAGTGTTCATGCTGAGCGATGCAGGCAAACAGTCCCTGTGGCCAGTCTGTAAGCTTTCCACAAGCGTTCTAGTCCATCCTCAAGAGACTTCACCAACTGTGCAAAACTGAAATCATATTATGCCATTGCTGATGATTCCAACCCCACCTGCGCCTGCTCTTCACTGACTCGCCCCGAAGAACGACAGACCTCTATGCTGAGCAGCTACTAGGCCCCTCCTCTTAAAAACCCATGAAATTTCAACTAATCCACTCTTCTGCTTTCCCACCGTAAGAGAATTTACCACACACTCAAGCCCAGTAATTACTCTTGGCATCAGTTTCTACTTGAGCTCACTCTGAAATATTCCCAAGAGTTACGATAATCTAACACTTCTATACAGGTCTATGTAGCAGATACAGCCAAAATTAGCTCCACCAAAATTGGGAAGGAGGCAACATTTGCCTTGTTCACATAACTCTTCCTCCATCTCATCTACTACCACATCTTACTTTCAAGCTACAAAAACTTATTCTTAACTAGATATGTGATTATCTTTTAAAAATATATATCTGATAATGCCCTCTCCAACTTTTAGGGGCTACTATTCCTCTTAAGATAAAGGCCAAAGTCTAACAGGATCTCTGTGCCTCAGCATGCTCTTGTCCCAGCCCGGTGCTCCAGCCCAGTGCCTCTCCGGGGTCTCCGTGTTGCCTCTGCCATCCATCCACACTACCTTCAATGTTCTGCCATCCATCCACACTGCCTTCCATGCTCTGCCGTCTGTCCACA